>NC_058027.1:22548442-22696156 GCF_019176455.1 Solea senegalensis | reverse complement strand
TACTTTACTATGACTTTTTTTAGTGATTTTGGACGACATACTATACTATGACTTTTTTGACCATTTTGGACGACATACTATACTATGACTTTTTTGACCAATTTTGGACGACATACTATACTATGACTTTTTGACCTATTTTGGACGACATTCAACACTATGACGTTTTTGACCGATTTTGGATGACATACTAACCTATGTCTATTTTTGACAGGCTCCCACAGGTGTATTATGACATTTGTTCATCACTTCACATTATCTCTTATTATAAATATGTTTTGGGAGAGATATGTTTGGAGACCAGATGCCAAACAATTAATGCCAAATTTTTAAAGGAGCAATCAATGTTAATCTGTCTTAAATCATTTATTCATTGTACCTTGTGATTAGTCCAAAGAATTGATGGAGTGAGTTATCCTCCGAGCACCAGTGGAGGCAGATTGCTTGCTCTTTTTAATACGTGAACAACACAAGCAGCGTGTTGTCTGAGTGACATCTTCAAACATGTTGTACGTCATATGCTCTTGTGATATGCAGTACCTGTATATATAAGATACACACAAATTAAGCAGATTCATAGTTGCTTGAATTGGAAATATGACAACGATGCGGATATGATTCTACCTTTTCCCTTTAGGCTGCTTTTTTTTCACAGTCATTTGCATGTTAAAAGGATCCGTCATCCTTGTGACTAACACAGTCATCGCTCAATAACATTGTACTTCATTGCCATACCCCAAACCTATTATTTCTAAATAAGCTCACATCTGTGTTGCTAACCAATTAAAACTGTAACAGCAGGATACAGGAAAAAAACATTTCTGTTTTAGCTCCAAAAAAATCCAAAGGAATCTCTTACTCCCTGTATGGTTACTTATATTTAAAAGAACTGTAATAATATTGAGACATCAGAAATTTATAATTTTGCAGTGACAGTAGTCAAACAGAGACTAGTTAGATGTATCTGTCCATTTACATATGGATGGAAAAAATCTCCTTCTGTGTAAGAGTCTGTGTGAAACGGGTAGTTTTCCTTGCTGTTCAGAACCAGGGCCACCTCTGCTTTGACAGTCGGTGAGCAGGATAGTGATCAATCCCCACAAACCAAGAATTGAAATCAGCAGCCATAACTGTAGACAAGAGCGGGTTGAGGTACTTGCACTGTTACCACGGCAACAAACTGTGCTGGGGGAGGGGAGGTGATGAGGTGGTGCTGGTGGTAGTGGCAGTGGCAGCGGCATCATCACTAAGATTGGTTGTTACTGCTTTGGTGCAGTTCAACTTACCTTGATCTAGTGGAAGCTCCAGATTCATGGTGAGACAATGAGAGTGTAGATCTGACAGCTCACATCATCCGTGATAATCACATGGAGCCTGATAAAAAACAAAATAAAAGACCATGAGGATTTTCTGTTGACGATGCATCTTGTTTGTACATTATCAACGTGATATTTTCCACATTTGTGCACAGTGGGAGCTTTTGATATCTTAATTTTAATGGTGAAATTTTAACCCTTTCAAATCGGAAATCAGAAAGTTGTCATGTCTGCAGTATTCTTTCAGTTAGCTACTGTATGCCTGTGCATCCCATATTATACTGAATCCCGGAAACCCATGTGAAATATTCATTCAGTCTAATAAATTAGTAGTCACAAAAATGACACATCTTACTGACCCTAGTGAATACTGCATGTTCAAAAAAAAAGCTTTGTGTTATTTATATGCAGTAAACACACTTCTTGTACTGTGTCCTTAGTGAGAACACTCATAGAAATAAAGCATTCCCTAAACCCTTACCCTAATGTTAACCATTACAACTTATCTAACCCTTAACCTAAAACCCAGTCTTAACCTTGAAAAAAAGCCCTATACAGCTGAGAAGCAGCCAAAATATCCTCACTTTTTTAATATCCATGTTATTTGGTCCTCACAAAGATATTAAAACAAGTACACATGCACACACAGTTAAATTCCCCTGAGTCTACACCAAGAGATCTCTCTGTAGGATGCAGTGATCCTACTGACACGCCGTGAATGAAGTATGTCAGACTGACAGAAAGGATCGTCGACATGGTTCATATCGGTGACTGCTCTCAGGAAATCACTCAAGATCACACAAGATCAGTAAAAGACTCAACGTCTACTAAAATGAAATGTGTTATTACGTAGGTTAACAAGTGAAGAAGGTGTGTCCGTCCTCCTCGTGTTCAAACAATAATTGATCATCATGGTGACAAAAGCCTCGGGTTGACAGGACGATGATGCAGGAATCACCATGAAGGCCACTTATTACTTAATAGAAACCAAATCACTTGCCTTTGCTTCCTCTCAACAAAGGGAGGAAACATCAGCCATTAGCCACATATTCAAACGTTTTATTTTCTCTAAATGTTTTTTAAAAAGTAATGTTAGAGTCAGAGTAATATTCCTCTGTGTTTCCGATCCAGAACAGTGTCCCTAATGCTGGTTTGTGATGCACTGCAGTTGTCAGCTTTACACAAATAACAGACTGTATGTCGACTGAATGTTGTGATAACAAGAAATCAGAATTGAATGTTTAACCAAGCCATGTGATTACAAGAAAATTTGCCCACTCAAACAATCCCGGAGGCTCCAAATCATCCCGTGATTGTTTCATCAAATTGTGACACACAGAGGCTGTGGTAAACCCATTGTTTACTCATCTTTATGCAAATTGTTTTCTTTCTAATTGCCCTAATGCTCCACAACCGAATATGAAACGCCGGGGGAATTTTACCAAGGACTGTGTGACAGGTAGCAATTTTTGTGTTTTCTAAGTGAATTGAATTGCAATAATTGTGATATTTCCCCCATTGCTTTGTAGATAATGAAATGAAGAACAACAACAAAAACAACAACAAAAAGAAGTGAAATAGCTCTGTCCCTTTCAAATGGAAATTCAACTTATTATATGCAAATAAAGGAATTCAATTGCGCAGCTCTGGGACTCCATATAAATGTGTGTTGCACACAGGGGTGGGAAAAAAGGCAGTAATTATTTTCACTTTAATGTAATTATGCAAATTATAGCTCGGATAAAAAACGTGTTATGTGAAAACAGAACGTCCAGATTTTTATTCTGTTTTCAAGCCACAGTTAGCAGAGCTGCTATAAAGACACATATTATGGCAGAGTTCTGAGACCTTTGCAGCTTTATAACCTCCCTCACTACCAAAGGTCTGCTGGCACTCCCGCCCATTAATCTGAACACAGAGGGAACCAGAGCCTCCTCTGATGCTGCTGCACCCCCTGGACTGCAGCAGTGCATGCATAAATTCACTTATGAGAATTCAGATTCTGCTCTTAAACCCCTTGACTACAAACTAGCTCACTCATTTTAATCTCCTACAGTAGATTATTACATTTTTTTAAAGGCATCTTTTACATTGTTGTTTTATTGCAAAAACAGGCCAAAAATATCCAAACTAAAATAAAAACTATAGGTACAGGAATTTTTTCAGGCGAATAAGACGCTGATTCAGCAGCTTCCTGCAAATGCGCGGGTGAATTTACCAGAATAACCACATGTTGGCTTTGACGTGCAATTTCTCAGCTTTAAGAAACCGTCGGAATGTTTCAGACAACACAAACCGCTGAGTAATTATTGTAATGCAACGTGTTGCCTGCGATATGCTCGGCGTTAAAGGGTTAACTGGGAAGAACCTCAAGTTCTCTGCTTCTTATTTTTCCAAAAACAAAAACATCTAGCCATTATGCTTCAGGTCACTGGAACAACCCTCTTGAGGATCTGAGAGGCTGAAAATGTTAATATTTTTATATAACAAGTATAAATATATAAAAAATAAACCCACCTCTTTAATTGAGTGCTGAAGTAGTGATTCTTCATTATATATTTATACTTATTTGTTCATTATTATTTGCTATAGTAATCATTATTTGTTTGTGTGTCTTGTGTTATTAATTTCATTTTGTGTCAAAGTATTAGTACAATAACACCATTAGACTCAAAACGTGAACATGAATTACCTTTAAATAAAATTTGCATTTTGATTTGAATTGCATTTGTATGCAATAAAAATAAAAAGTGAACCGATTTTAATGGTTGAATCATATTAAAAGTGATTGTTTTCGCTCGCACCTCAGCCACGTGTTTCCTGGGTTGACCTTTCACTGAGCCAACTTCATCCTTTTTATAGGAGCAGCCTCCCACAAGTCCCAGCAGGTTTAGCAGGTGTTAGCCTCTCTGGGAGACTCCCTCCTGAGGTAACACGCGGTCTAGCAGCACATCACTTCTGGTTCTGGTTCACAATTACAAGTACAGATGATGGAGAAGCAGCTACGTCTCCCACGGTTTCCTTCATGTAAAACTACTTTCTGCTTCTGCTCAGGGACAAAAAGTACAGTGACGTTCCAGTAAGTCCACAACAAAGCTGCTCAACGACGTGACCTTTTGAAAACATAATTCAGCTGGATGTGCAGGTTTGATGCAATTCCCTTCTCTTTGCATTTTAAACCCAGAGTTCATATGTATATGAGAAAGGTAATAGTCGCAGGACACGCTGTTAAGAAATGCATATAATATATTCCACAGCTCTCTCATCAAAGCTCTGTCCCTTAACCTTTTACAGGGCGCTCATTTTATTGTCATATAGAAAATCCCTGAAGTCCCTGAAGGTGCCATATATGGTTCCTTTGCCCGTCTGTGGCAAATTCAAAAAAAGTATGAAAAGAGTAAGAAAAACACCAACATGGAACATTAATTTAGAACATTATTAAACATTTTAGAACCATGTTTCCCAATCCCGGTCCTTGTTTTAGCGGTTTCCCTGCTCCAACACACCTGGCTTTCCATCATTAGATATTACTGATGCAGGAGAATATTTTTGCCTGGAGCATCGCAGGCATCCCACTGATGGATACAATTCTAAGATGAGGCTTTCTGTGACGTAGCTGGATCTCTGTTGATCTCTGGTGTCTAAGATCTTGTGGTAACGCACGCTAATGTGGTTTACTTAGATAAAACCTAGGAAAGTTTTTGCACATTGCAAACTATAAGTAAATTCTACAAGGGCGATCATCAAGTAAACTTTACTTGCACATATAAGTTTCTTTTACTACCAAACCTCTGGTGATTTACTGATGATTATTAATATGGTCATTGCATTTTACTCTCTTTACTCAGATGTAAACTAAAAGAAATAGTTTCTTTCCCTGAAATCCTTTATTTGCTCTTCTTCTCTCTTTATCTTTGTACACACAGACCTTTATAATACTGAACACAACAGTGTGGCTCCAATGAAACTTGGAGTAACATCGAGTAACAGTCATTTCTTATATCTAGTCCTCTGTACACATGAATTCATGATTACATTCTGTTAACATTTAACTTCTCAAATTGTTTCCTTCATGGCTCAAATTGGCTTCTTTTTTTTATTTAGGTCTGTTTCTCACACTTTACCCCCACTTATCTTCAGATCAGATGATTGGATTATTATTATTATTATTATTTATTTATTTATTTTTTCAATTTTCACTGCACTCTCGGGGGTAAGCGCTGGTCCGACAAAACGGCACAGATGGTGGGAAGGGATTCATTCATTCGTGCGCTTTGACGATTCTTGGCCTGTTTGGCAACTCTGCATTTTCCACGTACCATTAGTTCCTTTGTTGGCTATGTTTCTGCGGGAAAAGCAGGTGTCACAGTGGACCGCCTGCATCAATACTCATCCAATCCACATGTTTTTGCAAGAAAATGTTAATAGGAAATATGCCACAGTATAAAAGTATGTCTTATAGGTCTCCAGCCTACTGTTTCAGGGTTCCCTCTGGTGGGGAAGAAGCTGCAGTTGTTGCAGGTGGTGCAACACCACCAACGACATTTAGTTTGGTCCACCTTGTTCTCTACAGACAAGCTCATGTGGAGGGACCGCTATGCACCTTAAACCTCATTCTTACAGAGGAATATACTGTATTTATTTGACCTTTAAAAGGAAGAGGCATAATTATTAACAGTAGGTCTCTGCTAGAAAAAGGCGAGCTCAGCATTTCATTATCGCTCTCTCTCTCTCTGCAGAATTAACAAACCTAGAGAAGAACAGAGAACATATCGTTATTGTCTTAGCTCAGCAACAAAGACAAGGTATAGTAGTTAGTTAATGCCCGGGGCCCCGAGTGTAGGCGTGATCGCATCACTTAAGCGGAGATAGTGAAGAGCTGTTTTATTACGGATTCACTATAAGTGAACTATACCTACGATGTAAGACATTCAAAGAAATAACAAGTTTGATATAATTAGGCATGTGTGTGTGTGTGTGTGGGGGGATTTCTCTGGGTTCTGCGGTTTCTTCCCACAGTCCAGAAACACACTCAGGTGTGAGTGTGAGAGTGAATGGTTGTCTGTCTCTATGTGGAGGATAAAGTGGGAGAAGATGAATGAATGAATGATATATTTAAGACAATTAAATGTCTTTCCTGTCTCTTTAAGGTATCTTCTTTATTCTCCTCCATAAAGAGAGCGTTGCCTGTGTTTTACAGTATACTGGGTCAAATTCCTTTTCATTCATTCATGAATTGTGGATTTGTAGACTCAGCTAATTTTAAACTACGGACTGTTGTGAAAGGAAGAGACAATCCTGTATTTCCCCGCTCTCTCTCTGTCTGAAGCTAAAAGTTATGGATGTTGGAGTTTTAAAGAAGATTAATCAATGATATGGAGTGGATTGTCGCAAGCAAAGAATAATGGCTCAGGGCACTTATTCCAACACATCTTCGAGTGTGACTGAATTCATTTATTAGCTTCTGCAGACCAAGTTGTCTGAACTGCAGGGGAAAAGGAAGGCGATTATAACGGTATTATTATTATTATATATATATATACACATATATATATTAATTTTCTTTATGAGCACCTTTCGAGACACCTCAGGACACTTCACATCATAAACAGTTATTACAGACGGTGAAAACAAACAATACTTACAAGAATGGTAATAATAATAATAAAATTTTAATGTGCCTTCTTGGGACTGGTAATGAAAACACTAAGTAGTACCTGATACTTTGTTTTTAGCACATTAGTACATAGACATGCGTTAATCTAATCAAGGAAATTTCTAAAATCTCAACATTTAACACAGGAGTTTGGTGTATTTAGCGATCGCACTGCTGAAAGCTGGTGAGCGGTGAGCCGCATCACAAACCCTTCGGCCGTATTTCAGTTCAGTGACTGTGTCAGACTGTGTCTGTGGTCTGGTCATGCAGGAAGCACTGAAAGTTTCTGTGAACAAATCCATTTCATTGACTAATGATTCAGTACCTCGAAAAGAACTGCTTTACAAGTCACTAGTTACTAGTAGTAAACATAATGTCATAGGACTCATATTTTTTATTTAATCCCCTGAAAATGCAGAAAGCACAGATGGAAGTTGACTCAGAAGTGAGACTTCTGATGTTTTGTAAAAAATGCCCCTCGCAGTTTTCAAGCAGGGACGGCTTTGTTGAAGTTTCAGTTTATAAGCCGTGGCCTGCTCCAACTCCCCCTGGAGCCATAGCCATGGAGTAGTTGCCATGGTTACCAATTAGTCAGCAGGTGCAAATGACTTTCCCCCCATTTTTTATCCAGTTGCTTCAAATGTGACATTAATGTTCACACTGAGACCATGAATACAACTCCACTAAGAAAAACACGGGTGTAAATAATCAAATCAATAATGACTGAGATACATTTAGTTTCATAGGGAATGTCAGCTCACTGTCACACTGTCCTGACTGACAGCGCAATGATTAATGTTATCAGCAAAACCTGTGCTTTCCTGCTGAAACATGGCAAAATGTCTGCCATTGAAAAAGAGCTTTATGGTATAAACGCTACCATTCACCAGACGGCAGATTAATGTGAACTAGTAAGTGTCAGTGACTGACTTCCTATATCATGTATTCTCATTTCGAACCACGCCAGAGCGGATAATAAGAAACACCAGGTACCAGGTTCTATCCCTAATGGAAAAGCGTAATACTGTAATACTTATACTGTATGTGTGAGTTTTAGTTCTCACTTGTTACTGCAGAGTCCTTGAGATCATCACTACTCATGATGTTTGCCAATTAGTGGAGGTTCAAAACATATACTGTTTGAAAGGCAGCAGCCCTCCAGGCCATCCTGGAAGGTTTTGCCTTGTCTTGCCCACTTGCTTTTCATCAACTGATTTCCCCTGTGACCTGCTCTCTTCCTGTACACCTGTCCCCCGCTGGCTCATTATGTTACCTCTAAGTTAACTTAAGCTAAGCTGCCTTAATTACCTGATATGTTATCACCTCATGTAAATGGATGTTGTCTCATGTTGGCCCGTCTATCAGTTAAAAACCTGCCTGCTGCAAACGTGACTTCAGCAGCTCAAACATGAAAAGATATATTATGACTATGCTGTGTGTACTGTGTCAAAAGTATGTGTGATGTTTGCATTTGTGTTGTAATAAACACACAGAGACGAGAGCATAATGTATAATATTCCTCTTTAAATTATGGCCCTTGTTTAACCCTTAGAACACAGAGCAAATTGGCTGTTTTTGTTTAAACATACAGTATATACAGAGGCTATATGAATGTGCAATATAGAGTGTTGTATATCCTTTTTTCAACCCACCCTAGGCAATTTGATAAAAACAAATTAATTTTCACCAACTATACAAACACACCTGAGCAAAAAGTAGTCAAAATGTTTAAAATTGGATTGAACAAAAAATTTTTTTTAAGCCTGAATATGTGACCTGTAAACACACACCCCCAGGATGTCCATATAAGGAGTTGTGTACTATTCCCACGGCAAATTACCATGTGTGCTGCTGCGGCACAGATCCGAGCCGCATGAGCACTAAGGAATAATCCAGAGTAGCAAGAGAGCGACGTTGCTGAGATCACATAATATTTCTGAATCTCACACAGAATCGACACAATCCCTATGAGTAACACTGTGCAGATATGAATGCAACATTCTATAAACAGAGGAATTCACTTTTTGATAAAAATGTTCTAAAGACCTCCTTTTACAGTCTAAATGCATATAAATGATAACATGGTAAAATAAACTAAAAGTGTAATAACATAAATGAACCTATTGAGTTAAAATAAAGGATACGATAAACAAAAGAATACGATCAGTAATGAATGCTATATATAATAGGAATTAAGCTGCTGTAAAAATGGTCATGGATGTGAGACCTGATGGTGCACTCGAGGAAAGCTTAGAAAAAGCAACTTCAAATATGGAATATTGACTGTTTTTTAATTGCTTACATTTCAGTTTTATGATGAGCAGTGTTGCTGTTCCTGATTTTGACTCAGACTAGAGCATTGACAACATACAGAAATTTGAAATAGTGAGACATAAAGCTTCTCTGTCTTGAGCACTGGTGATTCCAGACAAGAGATTTAGTGATATTGTACTTACGCTGTAAGTACAATATTCTATATGTGATGATCATAATGATGATATAAACAATCATATGCTGACAGATGCATGCTCGTCCTACAGTAAGCCCATCGTATTATCTTCTAATCCTTACAGCATTGCTGTTCATGTCATTATCAGCTGTTGCATAAGCAATACAGTTTGTGTTTCTATAATGTGTAAAGAAATTATATTTCAGGGCTAAATTCAGATAGAAGACTCAGAGGGA
The DNA here is from genome assembly GCF_019176455.1 of Solea senegalensis. Classification (NCBI taxonomy): domain Eukaryota; kingdom Metazoa; phylum Chordata; class Actinopteri; order Pleuronectiformes; family Soleidae; genus Solea; species Solea senegalensis. The sequence goes on along the minus strand of NC_058027.1, from coordinate 22,686,499 downwards.
AGCAGAGTTGTTATTAATGGATGTTTAATGTATGGCACACAAATCCCAGTCTGACAAACGTCCACCGGCTTTATGGTGAATGTGTCTCTCTGCGAGTGTTTTTCTTCTCCCTCCCCCCACACTCTAACACCCAACATTTTCTGTTCTTCTACAGCATGATCTTCCCCTCTCTCTCTCTGTCTCTTTCTCTCTCACACACACACACACACATATAGACTGTATCTCTCACATACATACATACCAAAATATCTTGAATTGGTTTTGCGTCTTTGTTGTTTTGAGACCCGTCGCTCGAACCCTCCAGGGCTGTCTTTTAGACATTGAGAACTTCGTCTTTTATGAAGCACGCGTTCTTCGATTCAAAGAACGCTAAGACGCTTGGGCAGCAGATGTGAGGTTTTGTGGGAAACAACTAGTGCTGAATGTCTTCCGCACTCATCTAGTCACACGCATGCTGTTTTGCACAGTCTGTGGTTGATGGATCTGTTTGTCAAAGCAGAGCCTCCTGTTCTCCTTTTCTTTTTTCTGTGCACAAAAAAATCATCAGAAAGCTCCATCTATGCCTTTTCATATTGTAATAATCCAATGTTGGTTAAGATTAATAAGATTGTGTTTTCTCCAGGTTCTCCAGTTTCCTCCCACAGTCCAAAAACATGCAATATGGGGATTAGGTCAATAGGACACTCTAATTGTAGGTGTGAATATGCGAGTGGATGGTTCGTTGTCTCTATGTGTGGCCCTGTGATGGACAGGCGATCTGTCCAGGGTGTACCCCGCCTATCGCCCTATGTCAGCTGAGATTGGCACAGCATCCCCCGGCAACCCTCATGTGGAGGATAATGTGGTAGAAGTTGGATGGATGGGATATGTTCTTGAGAGCCCAACAAGTTCTATTGAGATAAACTGATAAACTGCTTGGCACCACTCACCATTTCCATGGCCACAGGAAACCTAGAATATATAAAATAAATGATTAATGTCCGGGAACTGGAGAGGAGAAAAGGTCGCCAAACCTTCTTGAGACAAACAGTATTTTATCTACTTCAAAATCATGCTGATGGTCGGTGGGGGAGACGAGAGCCACATTTATTTCCCTGTGTATCTTAATGATAGTCATTGACTCAGACTGCTAGAATCAACCCCAGCAAGTTGAAGAGTGATGCTGAACTGAAGATTAAATTGTTTGCTACAATGAAGACACGTCCGCAGCAAATGTTTACTGTAAGTTTCACCCTTTCAATCTCTCTTCCTTTCTCTCTCTGTGTACAGTAAATAAAAAAGTTGCCACACTCAAGGGTCTAATCAACAAATCATCTTTTTCAGACAGCATCTCAGAGATATAACCAGCGCCAGTCTCCCGGCTGCTTCTCTCTCCAAGAACAGTTGGCTTTTGGCCACTGTTCTCCATTTCAGTCAGGCTTTGACACACTTCTTCTGTCTGTGCTGGCAGAACTGGGTCCTACCATGGCAAAGACCTCAATCCTCCACAATGTTTTTGCTCATTTCAAGTAAAGTGAAAAGACACAAATAAAGGCACAGGGCAACCTCTTTAGTGGTGTCCCACAGGGCTTCATGCTGGGCTCCTTCCTTTTTTTGTTTCAGGTCACTTGGAGATGTAATCCTGTGCCATGGAACTCAGGAGGCTGGCTCAATGATTACTAGATGATTGCAACTCCAAACCAGCAATAAGATGTATCTCATGCCAGGACCAAGGCTGTTCTTTCATTAATCACTTCAGCCTTGTATCAGTCAGACTCTAAATCCGATGAGAGGGACTGACAGATTAACTGTGACTGTGGCTTGTTCTCACAGTAAGAGGAAGCTATCTGCTATTTCAACTATCTGCAAATGAGTGTTTGATGGCATTTCGAGACACAACATCTGATTTACCTTCACCTCATTTAGATCATCGTCTTCATCTCAATGGCTTAAAGTGTGTTAAGAGTATTTGCAGGCATTCAGCATATTGGCCTTTAAAGAGCGGGGCGACACAGAGCAGCTGACACAAACAGCTCTGAGAGAATAACTGTGAAAAATGTTTTCTTAAAAGGGATGAGGGGAGTGGAACATTGCTCAGGCATTTACAGCACAAAAGAGTGGCTGAAAGAATGAGAGCTGAACAGAAGAAATGGGTGATGAAGAGTCTTTGTAGTTGCCATGGACACCAAGAAAGCTGAGTGACTATGTGAACATTATTTTTTTTGAATGGGTATCACACACACACGCACAGACACACACACAATGGGCTCTTATTATTGCAAGGTGTGGAAGTAGCTTCAACACAGCATTTGTCGGACAGTGGAGCAACACGCGGCACAGCTCATTAGACACTATGTTCATCTGTGTAGAGCGGTGACTACCAGCTTCATTGTTCTTAGTGCAATAACGCTGCAAACCCATTTATCTGCCATTTTTTTCATCACATTACTGTCTTTCGCTTAGTATCCATTGTTCAGTATGTCCTCCTTTAAAATTTTTGCCAGTAAATTACCTAGAAGCAGTTGCATATTCTTAAAAAAGTATTTCCCAGAGGAAATTCTAGAAACCTGTCTCCACCTTTGACATCCACCTTTGACTCATTTCCCCCCCATTAGCCTTATAAAGGCTACGTAGGCCTACATGCCCCATTATATTACATGTATTTATTTTTCAGATGTTAGTCCACAGTTAGGCATGGTTAACCTGCAGCATATGTCACAAAATACCTGGCTGGGGAGGTGGGCGGGCTCGGATGATGTGCTTCTGCATGATGATTGGAGGAACTGCCTGAAAGACAGAACCAGTTTTTAATTGACAGCGTTGTGATCCTGTGAGGATTTTGTGAGGGAAGTCTGGAGACAAATAGCTGCTTGTTATTGTTATTTGCTAGGTGATATAGCCCATTTTTGTTTGCACATATGCACTGTAAATAAAAACTATTAGAGCATTTCAGTATGACATAATTATCACGTTTTGTTTGCAGACTTTATGTAAGAATTTACGTAAAAATAACTGGACCTGAATTGCGCTTCCCCTGTTTCAAAGACCAGCAGACCACCACTGAATTACAAGGCTTGTCAATCACTGAAATGAATGCTAATCTCAGGTGTTATTGACTGCTGCTTTCCGAAAGACTTAATGAAGAGAATGACAGCGAAACAACCCACACTCTTAGATCTATTGACATTGATCGTCCCAGGAGGAATTGATGGAGCTCTTCATTATAATTATAATGCCCTGAGTTCTCAAGAAAAGGGTATAGACACTAAATTAAAAAATAAATGAACAAAAAAGAAACAGGATGATACATCAACATGCTTTTCAGAACGTGTTCCTAATTCCTAATTAACTTTATTGAATCGAAAGCCAAATCAGCCGTGCAGATGAGCCCGCAGCTGTCCTGGCAGGACCACAGAGATCACAAACAGATTCATAAATAAATGTTAAAGATTCAGCTGCAGGGTGACACTGGCCTCTTTTTTTTTTTAATTCTCACTGCTTCCATGAGTTAATTAAAACTATACAACATGAATGTGCAGTGAGTGATATCTCGCCTGCTCCATGATATCAACTAATTCCACACAGCAGGGTTGGAGAAAAAAAAAGAAAAAAAAGCATGCCATGCCATGCTTTGCTCTGATTGGTCACGTGCGTGGTCACGTAAAACCCGCACTATAGTGTCTTACAGCAGAGGAGTGATCGGTGTTCGCTACAGGTTGTGTTCCTGTCAGTCCTGTCCTTTACTCTTATACAAAAATAAATATATATACGAATGTTGGTTTAACTTCTTTTGAGCGTCTCACATGGAAATTTAAAGACACTGGAAGTCAACGGAGCGCCAGCTGGATGATCTGACGCGCGGGCACATTTCAGCACATTGGACAGCGCACACGCACGCACGCACGCACGGCGCCGCAGTGGCGAAGCGTGGATTCAACCGGTGGCTTTTAACAGCAGCAGCAGCAGCGAGTGGACCTTTTTTTTCCAAACCCGCAAGCGAGGAAGACTGCGTGATTTGTGGATAACTTGAGCGAGTGTTGCTTTTTTTTTCTTCCCCCACCTCCGTTTTTCCAACACTGAGAGCGTCTCCAGCGTGAGTGTAGGCGTGTCCGTGGATGTGGATGAGTGGTTAACTGTGCTGAGCCGCGTGGATTATTTACTGTGTGTATATATATATATATAGGTGAGAATCCAGCGGGTGCGGTGGTGCCTATAAGAGACCCTCCATTTCTAAGGATGCTGATGGGAAATGCCTGGAGACAGAGATGACGAGATTTGTCAAAAGGCACTTGAACTGCTGTCAGATCTTTGCTCGAAGGGGGAAGTGCAGAACGAAAACTGCCTGGATTTTATCTACTATTTCCGAGACCTCGCCCGGCCACGCTACACGGACTCAGGTGAGGCATCATTTGCTGCGTGTTTGATTGGTCTGAGGTGACTGAGACTTTTTTGTTTCCCCCATGCGAGCATTCTGCAGCTCAAACTCTAAAAAGGTGCTCCATAATACTGACAACTTGATGATTATTCGGTAGTGAAATGCACTTGCTGTAGGGGTTTTTAATTATGCATGAGCAGATTCACCCCTGTGAGTGCAGGTTAAATGTGTGATATTAGTGGAAATCCTTATTAAAAACTGAGCACAGTGTGTTCACAGTGACAGTGTGGAAAAATGATGTAAAACAATTTGATTGCACATGGACTCACCGGTCGTGGCACACTTACTGTACCCTACTTCTTTTCATGTTGACCCCAAATTCAATTCCCCCGTGTTGCTATTAACGCTGTCCTTCATACTTAAAACATAACATCCCTGTTTTAGACTTTTTTTATTGCATTTGTCTGCAGGCAAAAAAGTCCACACTGAACATGTGTGAGAGCAGAGGGAGATCATGTGAGGGATCGACATTTTTTCAATTTACTCTACTTCCATGCGTTTGTTTCATTATTAATAATCAGTATTCACCACATTCAAAACCCTTTTTTTTTACTCCCCCCATGCTTAATCTGGCAGTTCTCATGTGGCTCCCTCATTCATCATACACACTGTTCCTGTCTTGTCTTTTCCATTACACTTTGTCAATTTCAGCAGTGGAATTGCAGGTAGTGAGCTTGACTGTTAGGATGGCTCGCCTTTCAGGTTTAATCTTTTTTTTTTTACTTTCGTAGGCTCCTGCTCATACAGACTGATAGCTATAATGGGTAGTGAGAAATGAATAATGTAAAACTGAGAGAGTGTATATGAGAGAGTGGGTCCAACACTTTGTAACCAATAATTCAAGATGGGCTCGGTGGGATTCAGTGTCTCTCTGTAATTTATTAGGACTTTCAAAAATGGACATTTATGTTATTTGTTGAAGTCCTTTTCACATCTGAATAGCCAGCAATAAATATAGTTTTCTGGTGTCATATGAAAAAGGTTGCAATAACAGAACACACTGCACCTATAACACTTCTGTCTTCTCCTCAAAACACACAGAACACGCACTGATTGCAGCCGAGAGGAGCTGAGAGCTCTGGGAGGATCATATCTGAATGACCTGCAAGGAAACATTAAACATTTCATTAATTTCACAATAAATGGAGCCGGTATAGACAGGTATTATTGATATGTATGCCAGGCTACACTGTGTTTCTCGTCTTTTTATGAGACAACCTTTTTAGTCATAGCTATAAGGGTGTAAAGAGGATTTCAACAAATAAGAAGCCAATTATGGGCTATAGCTTTAAGGATTAAGTATTTAAAGATTTATTTTTAGGCGTCCTAGACATAAAACATAAAGTTGACATACACTGTTAGTCCATAAATAAACTAGTGTTGGAACCATTTGTTACCATCTTGCAAAATATCATCATATCACCAGACTAAAGATAATTGCTTAATTTATGTTATGTAATAGGAACACAGTGTAATTATGAACCCTACGAATGCAGTGTATCCTTCAAAGGGAACAGATGGATATTGTTGGAACTATTTATTAGTGCTATTAATAAGCACTGGATGAAAAGATCAATACTATGCCCATGTCATCATCTGTGCATATGAAGAACCGTGGTCAGAGTTTCTTGAATCTGCACTTGATCTTTCTGAAAACTCCAGTCATCTCAAGCTGATGTTTCACGATAGTAACGGATGAATGGAACAACCTGAAAGGTAAACATGAAACAAGACACATGACAGTCCAACTCTTAAAAGTGCTTTACAAAACCCCTTAACGTATTAAATAAATGTTATTTTGCAGCAGTTGAAGTCATCAACTGCGATCATACATGCATAATGGGCTTTAGAGATGCTGGTATGCGTCTCTTGGAAGTCTTAGTCTGTGGTGTATACCTCTTGACTTTTTTTAATTAGATAACTTTACTTATTGATGGTCATGATGGTAATAACGGAAGTCTTATTTAAGATGTGCATAATATATGTGTTTCCAATTTAATGTGCACAGCATTTAATCACGTTTCTGAAAACTGCATAACAGGGAAAATGCTCTCAGGGAAAAAAAATATGCAAATGCTGTGTTGATTTAAGGGTACGTATGGTAAGTTTATATTAAAAAAAAAGTCCAATTGTTGCATAAATACAGTTTCCACTCACTTAGAGTTAGGACGGATAACAACATCCCAGTAGGTAGATGTTCCATATATTTGCCTGCTCAGCATTTTCATGCCTCCTACACTATAGCACCTCTGAAGGTCCTGTGCTCTAAATTTGGTCCAGCCTCCCTGCAGTGATGGCACTCTGAGAATCCTTCCAGATGTCTATAGATTCCTCTCCTCCAGGCTGCACTCAGGCCTCCTGCCAGGTTCAGTGTGGGCTTAGAGTCCTCAGATGGCGATGTCCCTCAATTTCTCCACATAATTCTCCCGAAATCACACATACTGTGGTATTCGCAGAATCTCCGAGCACAGAAAGGACAGTTTGTCTGAGTTACTGGGCACGCTCTTATGGCAGCACCCACGCACAAAGCACCAGCTTAGTATCAGGCAGAACTGTCGGATTTGTAGGATAGGTTAACTTACCTCTAATGCATAAAAGGAAAAAATGTTAAAATGATCTATTGTTAATTTAAATGCGGTTGATAAAATGTCCAACTATTCTTTTGGGAAGGAATGATACGGTAAGATGACGAGTGGAGTTTGGCAGATGTGATTCAGTTCTTGGTGATTCATGCTTTCATAAGATTCTCTGTCATGTTTGAATTCATTTTTTTTTCTCTCTCTCGGTGAGTAACCTCGTGTCTGTCACATCGATTGAGTGAAGCATCAGCAAAGACTCACAACAGAAACACAACTCATATCCCCACAGTTGTTTTACACCATTTAAAACAATTAAAAACCACCACAAAATCCAGGATTCAAATCCTCTATTAAAACTATAAACGGATGGGTACGGTCTTACAACAGGATGACATACTTTCAAAAACAATAACCAGTGACGCTAACAGCTACAACATAGATAATATTAATTAATATAATTAATATTAATGAATTACAAGAACACAGTTATGGGGAATTAATCATCATCCAGAGAAATGTTCTTCATATACTGAACGACACTTAATTACATACAAAAACTATGAACACTGCACCGAGAATAAGACATTAAACAATTTCACACAATACATTTGAAGTAAAGATCAATGTATTATTGCTCACAATTACTGTCTTAGTTACAAAAATAATGGCTACTGCTACTGAACCTGGTCAAAGCACTGGCTGAGTCGCTGCGCCTTGTAGTCGTCTAGTCACTGAGAAGACAGACGATAAGCTATTATCCATGATGATGATTATGATAAACTGGGGTTAATCACTTTCTTCTCTATCGACTGTAAAATTGAGTGGCTCATAAAACAACATGCTAAACAATGATAGTAAAGACAGGAAAAACAACCAGTCCCTCACCATTACATTGTATAAATTTGCCAATTACTATGATCAAAGTCATTTTGCTAATTGTGCACACAGGCAGCTAACAGCCTGTTGCATTGTTGCGCACAAAGAGGCAAAGCCACAAATCTTGTCACTTTATTTTTCAAAATCATCAGTTGCAAACTCAACAACACAGCAGCTGGATGGAAGTTAATTAGCCCAGTATTAGACACAGACGCTGGCAGTGCAACAAACACGAATTGGGCGGTTCAGTTATCAGTGATGCCAAAGTCATTGCTGGTCGTGTCTACAATGTCTGGCCTCCCACTTTCTCGAGCCACCTTCTCCTATAACAGTTGTTGCTGGGCAACAGTTTCCCCCTTATTAACATTATGGTGAAACCACATGCAAATGCCTCAAAGTAGTTTTGTTATTTGGCGCCGTAAAAATCCCAGTAAAAGTAAAAACATTTTCGTTAAAAAGGACAATAATGTGATCAGAGCTCTGCTGCTTTCCTTTGCCATAAAAATGCTCTTTAGACGAGGCTAATGTGATTTTGCAAATTACAGGGCTATGGAACAAAATTGCAATTTAAGTGGAGTGAAAATGTTCACTAATGCAATGCAAATGCAAGGGTTGAGCCTAATTCTCACTATATGTCATCATTATTATAGGCTAATTATTATATTTTGAGGTAGACAGGGAGAAACCTGGAGCTCTATTTTGACAAGAGCATGACAAAACAAATCAAAAGAGAGGGGGACTAACAAATCCCTCGACTTGTAAAAGTTTACAAACGCTATTATTGCATTGAGTCATAGATTGAACCTCACCGTGTTTCTCTGATTTATCCTTCAAAAACAGCCGCCTACTGAAGTGATTCACCAAGCTCCTGATGACTGTTGCACCACACCCCTCCTCACTTTCCACGGAGACGCTGGTGTAAACAAATGCACCACAGGCGTGATATTCAACGTTGTGTTTGGAAACCATAAACTCCGTCCTCGAGAGACTCAGGCCCGTGCTGCTCTTGTAAAACTTTTATACTCCCGTTGCTGCTGCTTCTGCTCTTTCCCAAGAAGTGCAATAACATAAATTCCAGTTATGCATAAAGTCATATTGCATTTTTTTTTTACTGGGAAAACGTCTGGTTGAAAGGGGTTTAACTGTGCAGAAGATTGTGATGTCAGGTGTTTATAAGGGTTAAATTATGACACCTTCTGGTATGTGAGTTGTATCACGACTTGTTAAGCAGAAGACATAGAGCTAAGGTGTAGAAATAGAGTTTAATAGCACTGAAAAAATCACGTCGTACTGTAGTTTTTTATGCGCTTTACACAGTTTCTCGTCAAATGGGATGATTTTAAAAGGTCACATTATTTCTGCCCTGTGTCTGCTGTGTGCTTATGGCTACGATACCATTGTCTGCCGTTGTCTCGGTAGTCAGGACACCTCATAAGTTCTATTGTGCTTATTTATTTTCACATTAAAGCAGCACCATGTCATTTTTGCTGGATGTGTGGTTGCTGGAGTGAAAGATGTGACCATAAGAGCAAAAGCATAGTTCCTGACCTTGCTGGGCCTGTCTGGCTGTGTGAGTCATTGATAATCATTAAGCTGGCATAATTCTATATTTGATAAGACTTCTTATCCTATTGATTGTATTCCTCATCCTGTCTGTAGCCCTGATATCCAATCATTTCCTGCGGACTGCATGGTATGAGTCATTGTTTTAAACTTGAGCACAACCTGCCCATATTTCATGACCACAGCGAGACATACACCACTGAAACCTTTGAGACCTTAGCCAGGAGTTAGCGACAGAGTCCTGTAAAAAAAAAAAAAAGGCAACTGTTTTGGGGTGTTGCTTTTCTTCATTTGTGTTAGTTTGTCCAGATTTACCAAAAGCAGCATTAAGTTAGACACTCCTTGCAGTATTTGTACTCATTTATCATAATAAAAATCCACAGCACCAGAAGTGAGCTTTCAGATGCAGAGTGGGAATAAAATTGGCACCGTCTTCCCTCACCCATGCAAGTTATTTAAAAATATATGGTATAAAAAAAGTGCATAGTTCTGCTTTAATACAGTTACAATCAACATTTAATGCTTTGAAGCTGCTCTTTAATTATTGGAAATGCTCCTGTGTAGTATTCCAGCACTTTGACAGCACTGTTACAAAGCATGTTGCACAGTGTATGTGAACCAGAATGTAATGCTGCATTTCTTTAAACAAAACTGCTCTACTGCTGCTGCTGCTGTTCATAGCAAAGCCAAAATGTGCAGCATGTGGCACACTCCACTTGGGGGATGATTATAAAGGCACCACAGGATAACTGAATGAATGTAGTTAATCTTAATTAAACTTGCCAGGGACTCTTTGAACAACAGAAGAAGAGAAGATCACACGGAAAGCTAAATTATGTTTATAATGTCAGCGTAACGCACAGATGCATTGTTTGTCTGAACACACATCGTGATGATTAAACAACATTAAAACACATCACATACTTCTGTGTGATTAATCATATAAATCAGAAAATAATATAAGCTGAAAACTGATTTCACTCAGATACTCATTTGCTGTCTCTCCTTTATCACGTCTGCAGATATATCTGTGAGTCTTCTGTCACTGGTCGTGACCGCCTGTGGCTTAGCCTTGTTTGGCGTCTCCCTCTTTGTCTCCTGGAAGCTGTGCTGGATTCCATGGAGGGAACGCGGACTCTCACCGACCACCAAGGAGGCCCATGCACACCTCAACCCCACTATGAGCCCCCTATCTTCACAGTCCATACCCAGAAAGCCAGTTTACACAGCTGTGGACCCCCCGATGCACGACCGCCGTGAATCCTCACACTGCTCCATCGCCAGAGAGCCCACTCCTGTGGCATCGGTCGTGTCAGTGGAGGCTCCTGTGACTCCTGTATCGCCACCACCTGTGGTCATGGCCACACCTGAGGCAGCTATGAAGATCAGTCACACATCTCCAGACATCCCACTGGATGCCCAGTGTAAAAGTCAGGAAAACGGGGTTCACACTAACCCTCGTATGCAGCGCCAGACCACAGAACCACCGCCATCTGGTTGCTCAATCTCTGAAATTAGGTCAGTATCAGATTTTTTTTGGTATTTCTTTTCTTTAGGCTGAAATATTGTAAACTCATAACATGGCTTTCCTAATTTGCTCCAAACAAAGTGCAATATTAATTGCTGTGTGGAATGATCAGTACTCGTTTGCTGTCAACAATAGTACTCGACAAAGTAACAACAAGATTTTTTTTCTGGATTCCTCTTCAAGATGGCACTATATAAGCTTGAGGCTTCAAAGTAGGAGTTTACAAAATAGTGGGTGATGTCATGTGGGTGAAAACAAACAAATCTGTGAATGAACTTTAGTTTCCTGCAGAAACAAACATGATACCAGCCTATTAATCATCCAATTTCCAAACCTAACTTTGCCCGTCTACATTCATTCATACAGCACACAACTCCCTGCATTAGCATATCATCTTGGGGCACAAGATTATTTAAACTGTTATTGCTGCATGATGATGTGTCTTGATGATTTCCTCTGCCCGCAGACGAGGGTCGATTCGTAGACATATGAACCTGTCCAACCCGGACTTCAATGTGGCCCAGTTCCAAAGGCAGGACTCCCTCACTGGAATGGGGCTGGGCCTCGGCCGTCTCAAACCTGAGCTCTACAAACAGCGCTCCCTTGAGGGAGACGAAGTAAACCGCAGGGGCGGAGGCTGTGGACGCCTCTGCCTCATCCTCAAATATGACTGCGATCTGGAGCAGCTAATAGTTAAGATCCACAAAGCCGAGGACCTCCCAGCTAAGGACTTCTCAGGTTCCTCTGACCCTTATGTTAAGATCTATCTGCTGCCTGATCGAATGACCAAGCACCAGACCAAGGTGCACCGCAAGACACTGAACCCCGTGTTCGATGAGGTCTTCCTGTTTCCTGTGGCGTACTCTGAGCTTCCGACGCGCAAGCTGCACTTCAGCGTCTATGACTTTGACCGTTTTTCACGCCATGACATTATTGGCCAAGTAGTTGTGGACAACTTCTTCGATCTGGCAGATTTCCCCAGGGAGACAAAACTCTGCAGGGAAATCCAGTATGTCTCCTCGGTGAGTTATCGCTTCTGTTCAAATTTGTAAACACACATGTACAAGCTGGACTCATGTCTTTGTTTGAGGAGAAAAAAATCAATGAGTCACATGAGTCGACATATATTAATGTAGATAATGGATGATAGGTTAAATATTATAGTGAGCGTGTTTAGAACCACCAGACAGTCACCAGCCTGTTTGTAGTGGTATCATTTTCAACATTTGACCTATCAAAGCAGATCAGAGAAATGTGTCCTCTTTCATTCAGATTTGGTCTCATTTATCACATCACTCAATGTTTCAGTAAATCATGTGGAAGCACAGAGAGTGCTGATGGAAACTCCACGTGAAAGTTGGCTTTTACAATCAATATCTGGTCAAAAATAGAGATAGCTTTGCACTATTCAGTATAAGAAAAATCAGGCCATACCTAACTCAACAGCCTACCCAGCTTCTAGTACAAGCTTCGGTCATCTCGCACCTGAACTACTGCAACGCCCTGCTAACAGGTCTCACGACCTGTGCTGTGAAACAAACGCTACAGATGGTCCAGAACGTGGCAGTACATCTGGTCTTCAATCACCCTAAAAGGGCACATGTCCTCTGTTCATTGAGCTCCACTGTCGTCTGGCGGTGCCGACACCAATCCAGACTCTTTTCGTGCCTCGTTCCACGCTGGTGGAATGACCTACCGAGCACTATCAGAACAGGGGCACCATTGTCTATGTCCAAGAAGCTCTTGAAGACCCAGCTCTTCCAAGAGCATCTTATGCTCTAGCACTTACCTTACCCCCCTCCCCTGCACTCTTTATCTCCTTTTGCACTTGGACCCACTTCTGCACTCTCACCCTCTGCCAGTCCACTGTTCCTATCTAGTGGAGTTCTTTCCAAGACTTCTTCTACTGTATGTAGCTCATTCCTCTTTTGTAGTTCGCTTTGGATAAAAGTGTCTGCTAAATGCTTAAATGTAAATGATGGCAGTTTTAAATGAGACAGATCCCTCACTGTAAAGCACATATACCTATAATCTATCTCTACTGAAGCCTTGTGAAGGTTGTGATGAGGAAAATTTGGCAACAGGCCTTGTAAATTTTAACTGTAATGGGCTTTGGTTCATAAGACGTGGTCTATCTGGGGATTAGAAAGCGTGTATTTGCCCTTTCTCCTGGGGGTTGGTTTCCATAGCAACAAATTACTCAGCAGGTGGGAGTGATACTGCACAATTATTATTCAATTGCAGCAAATTTGACTCAAGAACAGAGTTTCTGTTGATCCCTGGTAGAATCTTCTTCGACAATCATCAGTTTAGTAGTACATCAAATTTGACGACAGAGGTATTTTATTAAGTCTGACAGATTTGCTGCAGCTGATGCCAGATCCACATTAGAGTTCCTTCATTTCAGCAGAGTATCACATGAAAAAAAAAAAAGAAAGTTAAAACACATTGAGCCGTCAGCTCTGAGCAAACACGAGAAATATAAGTTGGCGGATAAGGTTAACAGTTCTCCTCTTTTTGATCACTTTCTGCTTTTAGATTGAGAGTGTAGAAGCAGTGTGTAGTAGAATTATAAGTATTCTCTCCTACAAACCCTATACTATTAAAATATGATTTAAATCATTTGCTTTATTGCTTTTTTATTATTTATTTTTTTTACATTTTGTAAAAAAAAAAAAATTGAAATGTGCCTTGTAGATGGTACATGGTGTAAGAAAACAACAACAAAAAAACAAGTTTTAGACCTTGGGATGACTGTTTTTGTGAAAAACAGTTGATATACACATTTCAGGCCCTTGCCTTAGTTCAAGGACAGGGTGACATTTTCACTAAAGTTTCTAAAGTCAACCTTTGTTCATTTACATATGTAAATGAAACCTGTCACTTTCAGACCCCATATGTCAACAGAATGTAAAGCCCAGGATGCCTTGTGTGTGTGTGTGTGTGTGTGTGTGTGTGTGTGTGTGTGTGTGTGTGTGTGAGAGAGAGAGAGCGAGCGAGAGAATGTGTGACTTGAATATGAAGGTGATACTTTCGTATGAACTCATCAATGCCAACCCAGCTTCTTTTATTTTCTGTCCACATGGGTTAGCGCTCATCATACTTAAATTTTGTTTTCCTTTTGTTAGCTAAAAGGCATCTGGCAAATATGCATGCTGGAAAACACACATACTTATTTGCACATGCGTCCAGTGAGTGCTTTCTTTGACAGCAGCAATCTCACAAAGACGCGAGAGCTTAAGCAGGTGTAATGTGCAGCTGATCCAGCTCCTCGTGGCAAGCTTAAATGGCATTAATGAGACTCCTTTGCTATTGATTACTGACAATTTATATCATCCCGAGGAGGTCAGTGAAGATTGAGCAATGAGGCTAATACACTTAAAGGAAAATATGCTGGGTACATGTCCATTGCTCTTGTAATATGATAACATTTTACTCATCAGAGTCATGGTGCAAAAAGGCTACAGCTAAAAATTCTGGTTTTTTTTTGTGATGGTGGAGCATCAAAACTCTATTTGCACAATGTTGTGTTTGTAAATTTGCAAACACTGTAGCCATTTCAGTGTAATGATCTTTGCAACTAAGTGATCCGACATTGTTTGCTTTACTGATCCACCTGCCAATGCAAGATAAACAAAACCACTACAGTAATGTATTGCACCTGTTTCAGCTTGAAATTGAAACCTTGGAAATTGCTAAACATCTTGTTCTCCATCTGCCTCTCACATAACAGAGCTACATAATACAATCTCCATATTCATTTTCATTGCCATTCAAGCTCTCATCGACAATAACTGATTCATTTGTGCATTACATTGATGTATAAGGCTTGTTCTACTGCCAGTCTTGCTTTATGAGAGCACATAAGGCATCTCCTGAACAATGCCATATTTATTATTTGTGAGGGTGGACAGTTTGCCTGAGGTCAAACTCAAGTCTCTGCGTAATTCTGAGGGGAACGCTCCTAATGAATGTGGAAAAAAATATATATCTGTGGAAGCCAAGCAGAAGGAGGCAGCTGCAGCCACAGGTAACAAACAGTGGTAGATGTATGACAAGAATCAAAGGGATAAATGAGTGGTTTGTCAAGCCTCCAGTAATGAAGAAGCAGGAAGCCAAAACAAAAGAAACAGTCTATCTTTTGGGACACTTTGCAATGCCAGAGATTTATCAGGAATAGCAGCGTCTGCCAGCATTGGTATTGTTGTTTTTTGAAGATGATTCAGTGCACGTTAATGAATTCCATGTCTGTGTTTCTTTAACTAACTAATAATTTGCATAATCGGACTAGGCCACACGGGTTGGTGTAGTGGTTAGCACTCTTGCCTTTGCAGCAAGAAGACCCAGGTGCGTGAACTGGTCGAAACAAGGGCCTTTCTGAGTTTGCATGTTCTTTCCAGGCGCACGTGGGTTTTCTCCGGGTCCTCCAGTTTCCTTCCATCAGTCGATTTGAGGATTTGACACACTAAACTGTCCATAGGTGCAAATGTGATAGTGAATGGTTGTTTGTGTCTATGTGGCCCTGTGATGGACTGGCGACCTGTACAATGTGTGCCCTGCCTTTTGCCCTATGTCAGCTGGAACTGGCACCAGCGCCACCTGCGACTCTCAAGTGACTAATGTACGTTAGGACTGTTGATTTTTCTGGGGTAGAAAGTTTACTGCTCAGTGATGATTCTCTTGTGTAAAAGCTAAAGGATGTGCGTCCATACATCTATACATCCATCAGTTACAGTATATTGCTGATTATTTGAGGGGTGTGGGGGCTACGAGCCAATCCCTGCTGACTTTAGATGACGGCAGGGTACACCTGTGCCACCAGAATGGCAAAAATAACACTCACATTCACCCATTTTGGCTATTAAGAGTCACCCGAAAATCTAACCTGAATCTGTGTGGACCATCAGAAATCCATTAACACACAGGGAGAAGGTGCAAAATCCACATTCCCTGTGTTGGGTGTGAATATGGCCTTCTTGCTGTGAGATAATTTTACCTCTGCCACAGCTGTGCATCTCGCCCTTGTTTCTTGAGGAATATAGAAACTGATTGTTGCAGGTATCAACCTGCCAGCGCCTTATTTACTCCATAAGGCCACACACACACACAATATTCTGGAGACCATTAAACAGCTTTCTCCTCATGTCCTCTAAAAATACCCTTCTGCCTCTGTCTTTCTCTTGATCTTTTTCCACACATACACAATGTATAGTCTTGCTTCACACAGCTATTTTTGCAACCTTTCAGTGGTGAAAGCAAAGCAAACTTGGACTTTTTAAGTCTATTAAGTACATATTAATATAGCTCCATAGTTATCCCAGAGAGTAGTTTCTTGGTCAAACTTGTCAATTTACACAGGAGATAAACAGATGCAGGCTACGCAAGAATGATTTCGTATTAAATATATTCATTTGAATTACTGTGTGAATGTTTTGTAGATGGACACTTTTGCTGCCTTGTGATACATTGAGGAACTGAGGGAACTGGCAAAGTCATCCACATTCAGACTTAAAGCTCAGCTCAGCTCAAATGTAATTAGAATTTAAATGTGGTTGGGAAAGGACAAGGAAAAACAGATCAACTATTCCATCCATCCATTGTCTACCACTTCATCCTCCACATGAGGATCATGGGTCACTGCAGCCAAGCCCAGCTCAGTCTGACACAGAACAAAAGGTGGGGTTCACCCTGGACCGGTCGCCAGTCCATCCCAGGACCGATGGATGGAACAAAATGTTATTTCTGCTGATAAAGACATGACATACCTTCATTAATTATAGACTGAAAAAGTAGCATACTGTACTACTGTATAGTATCATATGTATAATAGTACCAATGGGTGCTATGTAATTAGGGGAGCACCAGAGTGCTCACCCTGTCCTCGAGCCAGGGATGGATTGCCTCTCAGAGGCTTCAGTCTCTAATGAGTGCTCAGGAGTAAATCATATCAACTCCACATCAAGCCAATAAATTAAAAGACACATAAATGGTCATAGGTCAGTGCTGAAATAACGTTCAATTGACCTGTTAACTTCCCAAATGACGCAGTTTGGGGAAACGTGTGGCCACATTCTTTATCATGCATGTGTCTTCAGGACACGTTAGAGACCTCCTTATGTGACGTCCTCTGACATGATGCAGTGCTCTTATCAGCACCCATGGCCATCTGGACCTGTGTGTTTGCCCTGTAATAGGCTGGAAACGTGTCTAGGTTGTACCTTGCCTCTTGCTCAATATTGGCTGGGATTGCCTCCAGCTCCTCCTGTGGGTCACAGGACTTAACCACTGCTTAAAAGGTTATGCAGTAGACCACAAGATAATGGACGGATGGATTTTAAGTGCTGACAATGGTAAAGCCTTTGACCAAAATCATTCCAACCATGTTTATTTAATTCTGTACATATTTGCTGGACATCTGAATTGTCCAGCTACACATTCTGAATAGGATTTGTCTGTTTACAATAACATAATAGCTGACTCTTGGCCTACATTTGCAGAGAATGAAATAAATGGGGACGTGGTGAGGCCAATAAACTGTCAGAAAGTTGAAGGAAATATATAAATATTGACAAAAAGGTATTGATATTTTTGTGTAAAGCCGTCCACATTATTGACTGTAAATCCATGTTACCCAGTTAGAATAGAATAGTGTGTGACAGGCGGCAATTGGGATCAGAGATCGAGAGTGCTCCATTCCCACTGTTGCTTCAGACTATTAGGCTCACGAACATACACACACACACACACACACGCACAGACACACACACACGTTGGTGCAGCATTGATACTTGGGCACATCATGCATTCCATAGACCTTACCCTAACCTTAACCATCACAATCAAATGCCTAACCCTAACCCATTTATAATCTTAACCCTAAAACCAAGCCTTAACCAACCAAAAAGCCATTTTAAGGGGTAAAAGAATGTGAGGACCCAAAATGTCCCTGCACTCCCTGTGGTTTAGAAGTGTTTTGGTCCTCACAAAGGTACCCAGACAAGGACACACACACACGTCGCACAAACGCTTGCTCTCAGACGTTTGCACACACGTACTGTACATAAGTGAGCTAATCAGCTTTGAAATTCAGTGCAGAGCGTTTTGTAACAAATACAGCAGAGCCCCTTTGTCCCGATGACGGCAAATATTAATTTACTTAATGATAATCAAATAATTTCTGAGCATTAAGTCATGATTGCTTGTGGGACTGGCCATATGTTGTTTCATTGCCACATTTGGCTCGTTTCTCCTCTTGCAGTAAGAAGCAGATTGTCGAGTGATGAAAGGGAGGGGATTGTTTTTATGGTTTTGTGAATGCCAATGGCAACACAGACACAAGCCACACAGTGAATTACTATTATATGGCTTGTTTTTTAATGCACTTTTAATGCTCTCCATAGGATACACACACAAGTCAATCGTGACCTATCAGATATCGGACTTGACAGATAATAAATACCATTTATTTGCCCTAAAGGAATTCTGCAGCATATGACACACAACACCAATCTCTTTTTATCCACTTGTATCTCCATTGTGCACAAATACCGTGAAGCATGTAAAGCACTCGGCTTCCCTCTGTGATGTGAGATGCATTTTATAGTGTTGTCAGTTCATTTTTCATGCAAATTGAAACACCTTATATACCATGGCTTTGTTGAACAGTTGACTTTGAATGTGTTGAAGTATCTTTTCTATCTCTCGGCATCTTCAAATCTACCTCTCGTGTGCGTTCTCCCACACGCACAAAGGCAGACTTGTAGCTCACAGATTAAAAGACGAGTCAAGTCACAGGAGAGAACACATTCATGCCGACAAATGGTAGAAATTACCCATGTGCTGAAAAACGAGAAGAAAGACTGTAAATGAGGGCAGGACAGTGATTCTAAATTTCCGACACCCTGACATATCATTAGATCAGCACGAGATTCTACTGTAGGAGTCGTTGATACCACCAGACACCAGTGTGTGTTTATCTGGTTCTCACTTTTTTAGTGTGGCTATTTTAGGAGCAAGTGATAAGTGAGCTTCAGCCTCTCTGCAGCCGAACAGAAGTTTCCACGTTGGGTGAAATGTGGAAGGCTTTTATTAGAGCCATGTGAGAGAGAAGAGTGAGACACATATTTCAATTCTCGAACCAAAATGTCAGACGGTCGTGACATTATTCGTTGCACCAGAAACTAGAAAATAATGGTATTATTGTCTGCCAGTCTTTAGCACGGTGCTAGCAGCTGTGTTAGCTTGATTATGCTAAAATGACAGTACCAGTTTTCTTGAAACTTGGGAGTTCACATTCATAATGTTCAAATCTCTTATAGATGTTGCAGAAGGTGGAAAACCTTTGTTAAAACATGTGGTAAATAACTATATTTTGAGAGCTATCGCTAATGTTGGGTGTTAGTCTGTGACCTTTGTCTTTTAGTCTCAGGACTCTGACAATAAATCCAGGAGAAACTTTTCAATTATCCAACAACACTTTCCAAAACGAGGCTTGCGAGGTTAGTTTGTTTTTAAAGCGGTAATAAATGCCTCCCTCACCACATTGAGGTGATTGATGAGGACGTGTAGGGCAAAGTTCCAGGTTGCTTATTTATTTCTTAATGTCTAAGTTCATGAGTCATGAGTGACTCTGAAGCAGCAATCTATATCCAGTAATATACCATGAATATAAAGTTAATGACAGATTAAATGTGTTTTCTGTTGTCTTTCAGGATAACGTGGACCTGGGGGATCTGATGTTTTCACTCTGTTACTTGCCCACTGCCGGCAGATTAACTATTACCATGATAAAGGCTCGTAATCTCAAGGCCATGGATATCACCGGTGCATCTGGTAATTAGAATCAGATAACGCCTACAACTAACTGCAGGGTCTTGGTGTTATCCTGAATGGAAAAATATGTCTTCCCACTCTGTTTTTTCTCTCTCACTTTTATAGATCCGTACGTGAAGGTTTCATTAATGTGCGATGGTCGCAGACTGAAGAAGAGGAAGACGTCGACGAAGAGAAACACTTTGAATCCAGTCTATAATGAGGCGATTGTCTTTGATGTCCCTACAGAAAATATTGAGCAGATTAGCCTTTTGATTGCAGTGATGGACTATGACCGGTGAGAAACATTACTTTTCTAAATCATACAGTGACTTAGATCTATTTGTTATAAATAAGGGTGTCACAATTCTCCAAATCCTCAATCTGATTTGATTTCCAGGTCACAATTCAATTCTCAATCTTCTATTTTAATGCAGATAGGTTTGCCTTTGAGTCTAGGATCATTGATTTTATGTCATGATAACTCATTAAAATCTTTTAAATTCTCATTTCGATTGTCTACATCAGGGGTGTCAAACTCATTTTTGTTCAGGGGCCACATACGGCACAATTTCATCTCAAGTGAGCGGGACCAGTAACAATAGTGACCAACAAGAACTCCTTTGTTTTTTCTCCTCTATTTTAACAAAACATGACATTTCTTGAGAAATATAAGTGCAATTGCAACAATATCATGCCTAAATGTACTATTTGCACATCACACTGGATCTATAAAGGCACAAACATTTAGTCACAGGTATCTGGAAGTGAAAAATATTGCATTTGACATTACGTTTAGATTGCAATCGTAGTGTGAAATTTTAACAAATTCATCCTGTGGGCCAGATTGGACCCTCTGGCGGGCCGGTTCTGGCCCCCGGGCCGTATGTTTGACACCCCTGGTCTACATGGTGCCATGACTGATATGTCTGTAACAATAACTATTGTTACTAACTAATTTCCACCACCACATAAGGTTGCAACACACCTTTAGCAAGAGGAGGTAGCGTGTAGTCGTGCTACAATGGCTACAACCACAACATTGGGGGCGTGTCAATATTCAATTACAAGCGAGATCGTGACACCCCTGGTTATAAAGCATTATTGCATTTGTTGGTGATCTCCCTCCCTGTCCCTCCCTGTCCCTCTCTGTCCCTGTCTGTCTCTGTCTGTCTCTCTCTCCTCTGCACCTACAGCGTAGGCCATAATGAGGTCATTGGAGTGTGTCGAGTTGGTAACGACGCTGACAGCCTCGGACGAGACCACTGGGGTGAAATGCTCACATATCCCCGAAAACCTGTCGCCCACTGGCATCCTCTTGTTGAGGTGAGGTTACAGTGATGTGTGTGTGTGACATGTGCCAATCTGCCACCATTTTTAAAACCACCTGCCAAGACTGTGTCTGTCGAAATCCTTCCACCACAATGTGGTGTTTTGACATTTTGTATTTTTTGGTTGAGACACCAAAATATAACGATAAATAAACAGTAAAAACATTCGCGGGTATAGAATGTATTTACACGCAAGGTCATGAATGTGAACATTGTTGCCCTTCTCTATTTGTGTGTATTGTTCTGTCTGCAGTGAGGTGGAGGCTTCAGGGATCATTCTCGATGTTTCATCTTAGATCTAGGGAATTTGAAGGCAAAGTCATCACCTTGAGCTCTTTGTTGTGTTTCTCAATTCCTTACAGGGCGCACAATCTCGCTGAAAGCATCCATTACCCTGAGGGTAATCAGTATGAGGCCTAGATAAACTATAGAGCTGATATATGAGGAGCGGGAGTCATGCCGGAAAGTTAAAGGAGGGTTTGATTTGTGAACCTGATAATGTCTTCATTGTGTGTATTTGTGTGGAAAAATACAGAGACAGTGAAAAGGAGAGCTTTGTTTTGCGTTTTGAGGGATATTTAAGTATGAAGTGCTATGAAATCTTCATTGCCACTTAAATTATTTATTTCCACATAAAAGTTGTGCTCCATCCTCTGGCTGCTTCCCCAAACTGTGAAGTGTTTAAAATGTAGATCTGTTTACATCGGGGTTTTTTTTTACGCCAACTAAGCCACTTTATCTGCAAAGGCTTTTATCCTTTTGCGTGCAGTCGGCAAACGTAACGGTCGACGGTGATGCATTTTGATTCCAGTAAAATTGAGAGAATACATAAATAAACGGAACTCAAAAGTGAAAGTCGGGAGACGCTCGCCGTTCGCTTCGCTGCCCATTTCCTAACTCTGTAGGTGGCTGGAAGTTCCCGAGATGAAAGCTGTGATTAAATTGAAAATAGCGCAGGTTTTGCATTTGTACTCGTACATAAAGACGGAGATGTCAAAGGGACACCACCACACTCACACACACGAAACACATGATAACAAGCTTCAAATTGAACCTTTTCCTACTGTTTAAATTGTACTGACAACCGACACTGACATTTTCTGCTGCTGCTAATTAAAGTAATTCATTCAATGTAACAGAATCTCACTGATGATTGCCTTGGCTTCACTTTTTTTTTTGGCTCCGTGGAGCATTCGTGTGTTTTATGATTCATTTATTCACTTGGCAGCAAGCAAATGGCATGGGTCCTTGTCAGGGGGGGGATGATGTCGTTGCAGTAGAAGTGCATATCATGGAATTTACAATTTCACGGAATTTTTATCGGTGTGAATTAAGATTAAGATTTTTTTTCCCGCATGTAAATCTTTAACTATTGTACATGTTGTGTTTTTTCCCTGCAGTACCAGGGGACCGCAGGAAGCCAGGGAGGATCCTGTAACTCTCTGAAGACACCTCCGTCTCCATAGCCTTGATTAACAAGTCACTGAAGAGCCCGAATCACAACCTGAAGCTGGCTGCTCCTTTTTGGACAGCAGTGGTGCCGAGTGCTGCACACATACAGTCCTTTAAGAAGAAGAACGCCGGCGTCCATAAACTACTGTGGACAGAGAGAGAGAGAGACAGAACTGTCTTGAGCTCCAGTCGAGTGAATCATTTTTGCATGTTGATTTGAATGACCGAAAAGATGGATGTTTTCATTTCTATGTTCAATAAGAAAAACAACAGGCACACGCAGGCATTTTAGGTCTGGGCTACTCCTGGGTTTATACAGTAGTGACTGTTCTTTTCTTTTTTTTAACAAAGTCTTGTTACTTGTTTCAATAAGGTGAGTCTGTATTTGCACACTGTACTTAACAACCAGTTGAACTGCCACACTGTTTCTGTTTTAACCTTAAATTTGGTCGGTGAATTGGTGCATGAGGTCATGGTTCGATGGGATATTTTTCTCCTGAGTTGTTCGTGTCTGCTTCGGGAAACAAACGTGTCGTTCTGTCAGTTGATGTGCAGTGATGGTCGGTTTTGAGACAAAGTATCTGTAAGTTACAATAATGTTCAGTGTTTTCAAATAAAGTTTATTCATTAAGAAAAAAAACACCAACATCCCTCGTTGATATTCGACTGTTTTTTCGAAGGGACAATCCAATTTATGGTGCAATTTTCTCTGTCTTCGTAGCTTCTTTTAGTCGTACACACAGTAGACAACTGCAATATCTATAAAACAATAAGCTGTGGAAATCGAAAGAAAGGAATATATATGTATAAATACTTCTGTAGCATGTTAGTTTTATTAATATTAAGTTTACTGTATCAAAACTCTGAATCTGGCTAATTGTGTAAGCAGATTATGAATAATCCAAAGTCTATAAACTACTTTTTAGGCTGTAAAAGAAGCAAAGCAAAAACAACGATACACACTTGCAGCGCTTCCCCTTGACATGACAAACCAATTTATTTAGACTATGCACTGTATTCACTGCCATTTTATGCAAATGTAATTTGGTGAGTCGTCGTCCCTTCAAAGATCCACGGATGAGGAAACTGTGTGCCGGATCATGTTTCGCACATTTGACGCACATTAAATTTGACGTTATATATTTTTGCATCCATTCGTCTGACTGTATCGCTGGATGATGAGGAAACTATTCACGTGGATCATCATCATGATTGTGTTTTAATATTCTGCCTCTAACTGCAATAAAAAGCCTTTCATCGATGAATACGTGTACCTACATGCTGTTTTTGGAAGTGTATTCATTTTGTAACAGGATATTTAAACATGCAATTGGTATGCGATGCAGTAAGTATTATACTTAAAACGGCAAAACAGAATAAGATTTGAAATACTGTAAGACGGTTTTATAAGCCAAACAAATATTGTCAATATTACCAAAGTTCGAAGTCCTTCACATGACGAGGTCAGACGTTTGCAAATGAGAAATCATAGGAAATTAAATCAGTGATTATGTCGATGTGAGGTTATAAACACACCACTGATTTGTGTACAAGGGGCCATAGAAAGTCAGTCTGGAGGCCAAATATTTGGGTTGAGCATGTTGCAAGTGATGTCAGAGGAGACAGAAACCCAATACTGAGGAATCAAGGCATGGACGGAGCGAGAAGAGTTCACACATGCCTGGTTAGTTCACACATCTTTCCTAGGTTAAGGTAAAATAAACTCCTAACTCCTAAACTATTTGACATCCACACACAGTCTATTACACAAGACAAAAAAAGAAAACAAAATAATTTGGCCATGAGCTGAAACATCACTTTGACCTCTGAATGGCTTCATCTCTCACTCACACATCAGTTCACTCATCCAGGATTTCATTAGGACTCCTTTTTATGGATGGTTTGACGTTGTCATGAATAATGCAGACCTCCTCCATGTTAGGTGCCAAGGGTGTCGTCCATGAAGAGCATTTAAAAACATAGCCTTTAGTTACTGGCACTGGTTAATATCCATCTATGACCTTGTCCACTTACTCTATACGCCTGATTAGAACTCACTCTGTGTGTAGATTATGCTGGAATATCGTCTAAAAGAGAGAGAAAATAGGCCGTGGGTGTGGGTTGTCATTGCACAGACAGAGGTGTGTGGGCAGCTTGTTAACGTCCTGTTAGTGGGTGCTGTATGACACATTTCTGGTAGGCTATACTTCTGTGATCCAGCCAGATTTGGTGGTAACAAGGAATGGGCGGGGCAGACTTCTCACACATCCTCTAACTTGGTGATATAATTATGTGTGTGGCATTTAGCCAAAGTGTACGATAACTGAAAGCTGAACGCAGCTTATGATGTGCAAGAAATTCTGAATTAATTCTGAACTATTCTGGCTGCCGGTGTTTAAAACCTGCTTGTAAACCTTGTGCTGCATTGGAACAATATTCCTGCTGATACATAACTCCAGTTCTGTGAAGCAATCTAAACGGGCTTATGGGTCTAAGCCACTAATCTCTGCGTGTCGATGCAATGAATAGTCACAAGTGTGCGATCACCAAATTGCACAGTCACTTCAAAAATGCCACTTCTCATTCCACAAAAGAGAAAATTTAAGTAGTTAATTATTGTTATATGTTTTAAAAAAGAGCAAAAATATGTCACAATTTGAATGTAGCATGCAGGAGATAATTGAGCAGGCAGCTGTAGAAGGTAAACTCTTTTTAATTATGTGATCAACTATTAACTGCGAATAACACGTGCAATAGAGCGTACGTGTGATGTGTGCTTGGGTGGTCTAATTACCTCCTTCTTTCACATATTTATGGTTTTGACTGTCTCGTTATCCACACACGGTTTAGCTTTTCATTTCTGTGTTACTTGTGTGCATGTCTAATTATGCAAGTGTCTACTTCCTTTGTGAACTGAAAGACTGTGGACAGATAAGATAATTAGAGTAACTTTGGTTCCCATCAGGCCGACTCTGTGAGAGACAATGTGTCCAGCTTATTCTGTCAACGTGCAGCTGGCTAAAGAGCACAATTGTCTAAATTATAACATAAAATTAGGCCGATATTGTTCAATACGGTTGGCCCCTCAGGCTGCACACTACTGCAGGATTTACTGCAGAGCACATGTGCTAAAATGTGCTGCCTTGCCATAGTGACCAAGATGGTGGATGGAGGTTCTACTTCAGCCAAAGGTAAAAAAATGTGTGCAGTAGTGGTTGCAGTGTGGACCAGCAGTATCGCGGCCCTGCCAACACACAAGCTCGACCGACAGTGAGTCAATCCCTGATGTCAGTCATGATTTTTTTCACCCTGCTTTTACAGCATCCAGTAAAGCCTCTTTTTTTTTTTTTGCCTAAACCTCGCAAGCAGAGAGAACTGCCTCTCTGTGGAGATCCCGCTCCTGACTGAATTAAGTGTAAGACGTTTGAGACCGAGATAATCATGTCACTGACCAAAGAGTGTAGATCAGAGAGAGCTGGAGTGATATTTAACGGGAATTTCATTGACAGCAGTTCTTAAGGTCGAGTGTGACAGCATTGGTGACATTTCATGGTGACACTGCAGCAGAGCAAACTCTAGGTGGAGGTCATACAGGCGGTCGCCTAGTGCGCCATCTACTGGAGGGGCACCAGACAACCACAAAGAAAAATACAGTAAATCTAGTAATAAACATATACCTAATAATATAATAATAGTTGGGAGAAAAAAGAAAAAGAGAGAGTGTATGGAAGTTCAGACGTGTCAAATTTTACTTGCAGTGTCCATATTTTTATTATAAACTACTGTTGACTACAATAGTGTATAGTGTTTTATGACTGTTAGTCTAATATACATACTTCACTTTTTATTTTTTAGTTTTTTTGAGGAGTTACTTTGTTAATACAGTGTTTCTTGTGTGTTGTGTGACAGCGGACAACACACTGAATCCCAATCTCGCACCAAGATTGGGCACCAAAATGCATATGGCCGGTCCTGTAACCAGCAGAAAACTCCTCCGCTCACCCCCTCCTTACCCAAATGCTCAGATAACTACATTTACATTTATATAACAGGATGTTGTGTGTCTTCATTTCTTCGCCTGTGTAAAACAAGACCCTTGCCTATAAAGTAGATATGACAGGCTCAATGTAAGGCTACAGAAAACAGACAATTTTAATTTTATACACTTATAGAAACATAGTAATGGGTATTATGCTCGACATCTTACCATAAACCCTGCTCAATGTGATGTCCCACTCTTGGCAAGCTCTATGTGCTAAATCTG
Source organism: Solea senegalensis (assembly GCF_019176455.1). NCBI lineage: Eukaryota > Metazoa > Chordata > Actinopteri > Pleuronectiformes > Soleidae > Solea > Solea senegalensis. Next base: position 22,659,681 of record NC_058027.1, on the reverse strand, counting down.
ATATCTGATTCTTCTGTCCTGATAACACTTCACTCCATCATCAGAATCTGATTGAACTCCATCTTTACAGTAAGAGAGGATCCATCTTGGAACAGATTGATATGTAAAGAGGGGTTGGAAAAACGCATGCACACTTTGAATATATATATTCATATATTTTTGCACAGTATAAACAAGAAGAGTTTCAGGAGAAGACAGATGATTTGTCATAGGTTGTTTTGTGTTTGTGTGTGTGTGTAAGTATTTTGTTGATAAGAAAGTAGACAGTGAACTGGACGTCACATTAAAATGACTGATTATTGCTATCAATGGCATCGATTCAAGAAAACCTCAATTAACAACAAAAAGTCACCACTTTTTTATCAGACTTGAATCCTTTTACTTAATTACAGCTGCAGACCCACAGAGGAATTCACTTTGAGATAAAGAAAGAACAAGGGAACAACATACAGATAGAAGGGAGAGGCTGGGGTGGCGGAGAGAGAGAGAGAGAGAGAGAGAGTGTCACGATCTCATCCTTTGAAAGAGCTGTTGTTCCATTTACTTGTGATTGTGGTGGGCTTCTGCTGTTGCAGCCCCCGTGAACTCCATCCCTCTTTTCTATTACATCTGCCCTCCCCACTGTTTCTGCAGTCTTTATCTCCTAAGGGTTTGCAATTGATGTTTGTGTGTGTGTTCATTTCCAGACTTTCTTCTTCTTCTTTTTTCCCTCATTGGCCAAAATTCAATAAGCTCTGCGGCAAGGCCTGAAACAAATCATATTTCCAAAAAACAAACAAACACACGTGACCATGTCGCCTCGGGTATCTGTCTTTTTCTTTCTGGCATGAAGTAACACACATTAGCGGCACATTAGTTTCTCTTCATTGGCACGTGATAAATACACTTTATTTGCCAAGCACAAAAGGAGAGACGAGTAGGTTAAGGAAGATATGTATTTAAAATATGCGTATGTGTATACGGTGTCATTTAGGTGTGTGTATACATCTGTACACATGCAATGGTTATAGATAAAGACGAAGAAATAAAAAAGGGTCAAATAAACAATCAGGGCACATTCTCCCTTGTTTTATCTTGCATTGGACAATAACAGTATTATTTCAATGCTTGCCAATTCATAATCTTATCTCTTTTAATAATAAAAAAAAACAACAACAACAATGTGTTTTCATTGTTTGGCAAGGTCATATCTATCTGCATTCACAACAGGCACACGAGGAACATCTGTCTCTTAATCTTAAACAAATATGTTCCATTGTGCTTTTCCCTCCCTCAGTGTTTATTGCTCTCTTTATAGTTTCCCTCTCTTCAGATTTGGATGGTGATGACCAGGGTTTTCTAAAACCATAAAGCAGAGCTCTGGCCTCCTCACATTTAATAGCTGTACAGTATGTGCTCAGGGAAGTCTGATTCATATTGAGTACATTTTCATGGTGCTCAATTAAAATATGCCAGGACAGGCTGATATTGTAGAGATCAATAGATTTAATTAATCAAAGAAAATAAACACTACACAGTTTGAAAAAAATTTACTTTCTTCTTATTATTATTTTATTATTTAATAAAAAAACAAAAACATGGTCATTGTTAATAAGATTTTTTTTGTTACATTACATTCATTTCCAAAGGGCAGAATTGAGGCTTTTTCTCGTCTTTCTGCAGAGGTTGCCAATATTATTATGATTTGCCAATTTGAAATATGCAATGATGATGCATACTTTAAACAAATGATGATGCCAGAGAACCCTAAAGGGAGTATATACATTTTTTTTCCTTAACCAGTGTTTCACACTCTTGGCCACACTCTATATGACAGTGTGTGAAGTTAAAAAAAATATGTCAAAACTCCAGATGTTGACACATTTAAAGTGGTCAGATAAATGACTGACACTAAATATGTGGATCAGTTTACAACAGATGCAAGTATAATAAGAATAAGTATGAAACGACACACATTTAAAATGCTTTCGTTGATTTCTGTAGTAATAATAATATAAGAAAACTGTCTGCGAACGTGAACTAGTGAAGGAAAGCATTCGTCTTCAATTTCTGAAATCACGGCAGAGTAGCAATAAAACATGGGTGACAACTAAAATGAGAATAAATAGTTTACTACTGAATGTTAGAAGTCACTAATACAAAAAGTTTTTATGTTCAAAAAAAGACAAAGCACTGCCTATCAAATATATTAACTATAACCCCTAGAGGGTGCTATTGCTCAGTCAGCTGTTGTTCTCCGCAGCTTCATGTGAATTGCCTGTTGTCACACGTGGCTCATAAGTCATGACAAAAATACACTTATTATTGAACACAACTAACAGCAACTAAACTGACAAACTTAAAAATAACAGGTGATTAACCCCGCCCACATACCTGCAAGACAAACAGACAAAAAACGAGGGAAACTGAAAAGTTCTAGAGCAGGAGCACACTTATCATTACAGAGTGTGTTCACTGTCATAAGCATCAATCAAAATCGTGTCACTGCAGCCCTGTGTGCTGATGTGACCTCTGTGGTGACCATAACACAAAAAGTGTTTTTTACACTAACTGTGCAGCAGCTGTGTTTTTTATATCATCCAATCAAATATAGCAGGTTGGAGGGAAAATATATAACTCTAAATGAGCGTTGGCCTCATGTGGAGAACGGTACTGACAATGCGGCTACAGCTCCGGCCACAAAATGAGAAGAGAGTTAAAACCCTAAAGCCACATTCAGGAGGTTATTTACTCCTGAATGTGAAGCCACTCAGCTGTCAGGACGACTGCCGCCGCTTTATAGTGCATGTGGCAAGGAAGGAGGGGAGTATCCCGGCTCAAGCATCGCTCTCCTTCTCATCCCGGCAGCTAACACTCTGTCTTCTTCACACGGGCGAATTAGGATCTACTTGTGTCGCTCTGCGAGGAAAGCGTACGTGTTGCCATGGCGTCAAATGCCAGCCACATGTTGGAGACTGCCTTGCAGCAAATGGACGACATCATTGCTGGTAAGAGTTTCTATCTCATTATCAGGACTTCAATAGCCGGCCCAGTTTGTAATTGCAGGCCCCCATAAAACCAGGACTGCCCACATGACTTGGATTATCGTCACACACTATATCCCACACACACACACACACACACAGGTTTACACAACTATTCTTGTTAGGACTTTGTGCTGATCTGTGCATTGACTTAATTTCATTTGGGCAGCCAAACAAGCCTGAAACCTTCTTAAACCGAACCATAAAAGTTAATGTCCAACCACAATTCACCCACACACATATGGATAATGCAATATGCTCTGCACAGTAACTCACTTTCTTTTTGTTTTATTTAAAGTTGTTAAAGCCATTATCAAGAATTCTCTCTATAAAAAAGAGGATTATTAAATAACAAGCAGTTGAATGACGTGTACAGTTTTCTCACGTGTGGGCTTTTGTGTGTTTATTTTATACGCTTTTACTTTCTTCCCACAGTGTACACAACTGTGTGTTACTTCTGTCATTTTCTCACAGAGGTGAGACATTTCAGTCAGTTACAAGCACAACTGTGTTTTTGCACAGGGTCAGAGGGAGACGCTCTATGAATAGAGGTGAGAGTTCAGCCATCAGCATACGCTTTACTGACAAAAGTATAACCACCACACAAATTCTCCTCCAAAGATACGCAACCGACTGAATAACTGCACCTTTTTTCCTTATTCAGATATTTTATATATATAAATGAAGATGATTACTTTCTGCAACTTAGACATGATGATTACAGCGACCTCAGGTCTTTCATTTGTGGATTTCAGAGAGGACAGTTTACAGAAGCAGGACATTTGTTGCTATTTCCAGCCACAGTAAGCCACAGTGCAGCACAATAGCACCCTCAAGAGGCGACTTAAGGAACTCTTATGATTCTGCTTCCTGCAATCAGATGCTCAAAAACGAATGACTCTTCATTAAACAAGTGATGTCCTCTGTTGTGCGACACTTTTGATTCATTATTGTCTGTCGCCGTTGTTCCTTCAGGCAAAATCGGTGAAGTGCTGTTCAGTGATGTCCTGCACTCAGAAGGCCAAGACTGCCAGTCCACAGAGAGTACCCAACATCAGTCCCTCCCCCCGCCCGCGGACCCTGCCCTCAGGGCTCTTCAGCTGGCCGAGGCCCTCGGGGAAGCACTGCGGGGCGAGGAAGAGCAGGTCAATCTCAGACAGCAAGTCTCCACCGACACAGCAAGTGTGATACTAAAATGGCTGCTGCAGAAATGCCAGGTGAGTCAACAAAGGTTAAAGACCAGGGACTGACTGGAGACATCCCAAACCCTGCATATTAGAAAGTGCTCAGCTGGTAACCACAACAGTCTCCTGCGGTCTGTGAGAGTCTGTGGGTTTCATTAGTAGCGTGATACATTTGTCTTTGATCCTGGTCATCAACATCTGGAGGGCTTTTTCCTGTCTGCTCAGACAGAGTGAACTGGAAGCTGGATCCACTGCAAACTGCACTGGTAATGAGATCCAGAACTCCTGTTTAAATTACAAACAGTTGCGCCCCCGTTTATTGGCCCACCCCTCGTCATTTCCTTCATCCAAATACCTTTGCATTACTCCCGTTTTCTCTCTCGCTCTCTTTTTTGTTTTTGTTTTCCTCTACTGCTTACTTCACAATCACCCCCTCCACAAATATACGTCTTCCATTGCCTCCTCCTCTCATTCTGTGCCGTCTTTACTGAATTATTGCACTTCACCACATCTGACAAGCATGTGCTGCAGAAAGTTTCTCTCCCCCCCCACCCCCCCGTGCCCCTTTAGGAAGCCCCACAAAATCAGCTTGACGGAGAGGTACTTCAGACAGAGCCAGGGAACGGGTCGAGACAGACGGAGAAAGGTACAGGGGACAGACGGGTGAGAGCAGAGAGAGAGATGATCATGGGACGCAGTAAACACATGAAAGGATGTGGTAGATATTGACGAAGTTTGAGACAGAAAAAGGGGGGACTTAGGAAGAGGTAGAAAAAAGTGGAGAGAAGAAAGAAAGAGAGTACAGCCAACTGGCATATTTTGAGTTATTCGGCTTAGCTCTAAAAAGTCTCAGTCGGCCCAGACTCCAAACCACACAGACCAACGTCCTCTGTGCACACTGCAACATGCACGCTCTGTGAAATGACGGGAGTTGAATTCAAGGAGATACTGACAAGATAGTTTTGTCCAATTGTGGAATTAGTTTTGAGTATTTGACATTAAGAGTCCCACCTACAGTACAATGGGCCTGCACTATGGAATATGATATTGATTTCTACAAACATTTCACCTGGCTCAGAAAGGTAAGACATGCAAACTCGTCACCTCTGCACTGTAATTGTACAAAGAGCCCTGGTGTGTATTTGTGCACTCCTGCATTTTTACAACATAATTACAGTTGCCATCGCAAGACAACGTTGAGGAGGGAAAGACATGTTTTGCTCGGCGAGTTGAAGAGTCACGCCGCAGAATATGACAACACACACACGCACACACACACACACACACACACAGTGTTTTCGATGGAAAATTTACTGTGAGAAAAGGAGCCAGCGAATTGACATGTGCACTTTTTGTTTAAAGGAAGATGCATGTGATGTGCCCAATCCAAAACAGGCTTACAAGGCAAAACAAACAGACCGTGGTACACAAATAAACTATTCTGACATATTTTTACCAGGATTTAGAAACAGCAGTAACCAATTCATATATAAATCATGAAACGTAGATTTCCCCCAAATCATCATAACAAGGGCACGGAGAAGGACATTTAATTCATTTTGAACCTCGCTTAATTCACATTAGTTCACACAAACTAATGCTAAACTAACTGCTATTTTCAGTGACATCTTGGATCTACTGAGGCCAGAGGACGGATTAGCTGTGCCACAAGAAACTTTTGTCTCCATAATTTGACAGATTTCATGTGCCGCAACATAATGACTCAGTTCCACGAGTGTGCTTGTTTTGATTACATGTTTGTAACTGGGGTTTTAACAAGATGTCTTTTAACCAATTTTCTTGAATCCTCACAAGTCGCTGTCTTCTAATTGTATTCAGGCTGCAAAATAAATGATTTCAATACACATATTGTCATCCAGATTCCCCATAAACAGCATAAAACTATAATTTGATGCTGTTTTCAGACAAAATAAGCCCCTGGTCTATATGGAGTCTATTGTTCTGCACTCTTTAATCTACACATCCTTAAAACGGAATTTAAAATAGGAGAGACACAAGTGAAATGAGATATTTGTGACACATCAAGTAAGGTTACCAGGATAGAAACCAGATGTAAGCAGTGCATCAAGTTGGATTGTTCCCTGCATGGTAACACATGGGGAAGAGAAATTGATGCACATTTCAGCTGAGATCATTTCCTACAACTTTTCAACAAGCACATGTTTGTCAATTAATGACAGAATCTTGAGGTTTCTATGTAGCAGATGAACGACAATTCTTTATTCAAATGTTTGACAAAATAATAACTGAGTCAAACGTATACTGTCACATAGTGAATTAAAGAAGAAGAATATCAGGCAGCTATCATAGAAAAAAATGATGTATTATAATAATAACATTGCTTTTTTATATATACTGTGCGAACACATGGCCTTGAGGTTTTAAAGGCAAATGCAAAAGAGTCTATTAAAGGCTTAATGGTATTTTTAAATTATTACAAACCGCTTGAGCGGGCTGGCTCACGATGATGAACGCTGAGCTATATAATGTTTCCATGATTGTGGCTGAAAAGCCTGGATTACTGAGAAATTTGAGTTCTTTGGTGGCACTTTTACCTTCCTCTGACTACACAGGCAATCCTGAGCTCAGACTTCACCCGTGCAATGTATTTTTTTTTTCTCTCCCACCAATCAGCTGGTGAAAAAATGCTCTACACGGCTTTTAATGCTAGATTAGGATGTGTGACCTTCTTACAGATTAGCCGAGCAGCAAGTATTAATGGTGCACTGAACTCAATAGATGATCTTTTATTCTGAAGGTGAACGTGAATTCCAACAGTAACAGTGACTCATACCAGGAACGGTTATCACGACTGGAGGGAGACAAAGAGTCACTAATTCTGCAGGTAAGACGCTCACTCCTCTCTATATTATGTGATTTCTAATATGCTGGATTTAAAACAGCTGTAGACTTAAATGTCAGTTCATTCAATTGTTAAGAGTAAGTAAACAAGGACATGTGACCCTAATGGGAATTCTAAACAGCGCACATATCACATGACACAATAAGGAAAGGGAGGTGAAAGGGCAAAGGTAGACCAGAGTATCATGTTGTAAAAGGTTGCGTAATTGCCATGAAGCCGTTATAAACTGGGTTTGGTGCCGTTTCAACACTAGATTTCTTTTGTGTGACGTGTTTACCTGCATATACATACGTGTGTGTGTGTGTGTGTGTGTCGCCCTCGGGGCTATTGAACAAGTGCTTGTCTCGGACAGGTTGAGGCTAGCACTGCCATGCGCCACGGCATTTAGGTGTGTGTGTATGTGTGTGAGTGAGAGCAGGTGCCCTGTTGATTTTTCTCCAGGTCTCAGATAAAACATTCCTTTGGGAAGATCGGCGCCAGTTGGCACGCCGGACCTGACGTTTAGCAAGTGATTCATTGTTACGCGGCTGTAATAGTTTCTGTGCAGATTTCACGTGAATCATACTTTTTGCTGACATCACTGAAACCGGCGATGTGTTGCAAGCACAAAGGATCGTTCATTCACTTCATTCATGTTTGCACAGTTTGATCTGACACAGACGAACAAAGAAAACCAGTCTACCAGTGAGGAAATGAAAATAGCTGATATTTAAAGCTACAGTAGGCACCATGTGTTTGTCATTATGGAGCACTTAGACCATAATAATGTAAATTGCATGTTTATATCACTTTCCATAGAAAGGTCATTATTCCAACACTGGCAAGTACTGCCGATGCTGCAAAGCAACCTAAAAAAAATAAAACACATGTCAGTATAAGTGGAGTGATTGTCTCTGGACATCTGTTGTGTATGAACTATGTGTATCTATCCATGTTCTTGTATTGGGAGAGTCTCAGGACAAAGAGCTGTGAACCCAACTCAGATGAGACTCAACAATCGTCTATTTTTCCTATTGTGCCTGCTCTATGTGTGCAACAAACAGAAAGTTGAATAACAAGTTTTATTTTCCAGTTTGATGTGGTGAAAGAATTATCCTCATTAGTTTTGTTCTGTTGTCCCAAACACACACACACACACACACACACACACACAGGTGAGCGTGCTGACAGATCAAGTGGAAGCTCAGGGCTCAAAGATCAGTGATCTGGAGAATTCTCTGGTGGAACATCAGCACAAACTCAACTCCACGGAGGAGATGCTACAGCAGGTACGCAGCTTTATATCGACCTTCCCGATTCTCCTTTTAACGTCTTTTATTGGAATCTCTCTACACCAAATGCTTGATGTATTACTGGAACAGACTCAGGAAACTCTGACTTTCTCTGACATCCAGGGCTTTTTATGTCATTGTTATTCTTTGAGTAAATGAGATTTGAAAGGCCATTTATCTTACCACTCTCTATGTTCCACTCTTTTCTCATTAGTTTTAGTCTGAGACCGTGGAGCTGTGCTTCCTGGGAAAAAAAAAAAAAAATCCTCAGTGAGATTCCAGCGCATCAGGCTGCATAAAACCCTGGCAACTAAAATATTTCAGATGCTCGGAGTTATCCCGGCACAGCGTCTCAAAGCATGCTTATGCAGGGCCAGACTGGTCCGTCTGGGCAGGTGATTACAGCGCTGTTAAACACGCCCCCTCCGACCTGTAACACGCACGCTCACATACACACATTCACAAAGAGAAAATGAGAGAGTGAGAAAGAAAGAGAGAGCAAACAACAGAGGGACAGAGAGAGGAAGAAGGGAGGAAAAAGGTGGAGAGATGGGAGGGAGAAAGAATAGGGGTGGTGCTCCTGTTATGAGCACTTTGAAGTGAATGTCTACAACTTCCAGTTGTTTGCTTTTGACTCCAAATCCACGACGCAGATTTAGCCGAGCACCACAGAGGACACTGAATCGAATGGATATGAGAAATTCTAATCAACTGGAACTGCCATTTGACATTTGACACCATTGCAACGCATTGCAGGGAAATACACTTCCTTTATTTGAAGCTGGGGTAAGAGGAACCAGGTATTACACAGAATAAATGAATGTCATTGAATTTTCCATACAAAGTTATCCCTTTCAAGCATTTCTCACAGATGTCACAAGTGTTTTCAATCGGTGCCATGAGTTGTAAATGCAGTGCTAAGTGTGTACTGCTCCACTGTATGTGTGCAAGCGTATCAACGGCCAGGCAGGGCCAGTTTCTTGGAGACATGGTCATTATGAGGTTTTGGACCTGAGCCGTAAATCTCTTCCTGGTGACAAAGCTCTAATATTTTCCATGTGCATGCTCGGAAAAGCCCAGATACTTTCCGAAGCCCGGAGTCTTGAATGGACGCATCCATACGTACTGTTTGCCATCCTCGGATGCTCGTTTCTGGACTTTAAGTGATTTAGCACCTGTTTGACGTGAAACCAAGTTAGTAATACGCCTGCCTGCTTAGCCAGGGTTATGAAACCCAAGGCTGACGGCCACTGGAAAGCAACAGGAGCAAAAAGTGAACTGCAGATGCATCATCTCCCCCCTGCATCGGGTCTGATTGGCAAAAGGTTCACACGGAGACAGGAGAATGCACCTGTCGCGGTTATTTTAATGTTCTTTCTATGAATGTTTTGAATGATTCTGGTAGTGCTCTCACTGCCCCCGACCCCCACTCCTGTGGACTGTGAGTGGGCTGTGAAATAGGCATTATAAATAGTGGTCATGGGCTGTGTATATTTAGCCGCTGAAACAGCGTCTGTGAGGGGACTGTCTTTACAGAACTGCTGGCTTGCTGTGATTCAGACTTAATGTTGCCTTTGTTCAGTAAGTACTGAGCAGTGGGTACCTTTGAATGGATAAGGTATTGTGTTTGTGTTTGCCTTGTGTGTCTGTTTGTGTCGCTCAATGCTGTTGCCGTATGTTGTTGATGACAGGAGCTCCTACATAGGTCGTCATTGGAGAGCCAGAAGCTGAGTCTCATGGGGGAGGTGTCCTACCTGAAACTGAAGCTGGCAGACATGGAGGGGAAACAGAGTCATGGGGCTGAAAGGCAGCAAAAAGCAGAGGTAGGATTTTTTTTTTGTGGTGGTCAAAAATGACTGTTTTATTTGTCGAGGATATGTTAAAATATGAATCAATCTGAACAAAGTCATAGCAGCTGGGGGTTGATTTACTTTCCTGATGTTGACCCCCTACTCAACTCCCACAATAATCCTGCAATTAAACTCCATGTCCTTGTCCAACAGTCTCATTCATGTGGAAGTGACATAACCGTGAACACACAACTTTAGAATTTGTTTAACTGACGACGGCTTTCAAAGTTAGAGTTAGTTTTAGGTCAAATCAACAGGACCGTTTCGGCTATGCGACCGTCCTTGGAAATCTGAGCCCAACTCTGCAGGAATTATGAGGGCAAACACAAAAATCTGCCTTGTGTCCTGATGGAACTAACCTTGCAGTCAGCTGCTGATTTTATGGAAGACCATAAACACTTCTCTGGATGGATGTAGGGGAACATTATCCAAAAAAATCCTGGCTCTGTTGTTCCTGGGCAAAGTCTGCAGGAAAGAACGTCTCCAAGGGTTTAATTTTTTTATTTTTTTTTGTCAGTTTAAACTGAATCATGTATTTGCTTAAGACTCGATGTGTTCAGTTACCAGTGGACATCCTGGGTATTAAGTGAATTGGAGTCCGGGAAAGGATATTGTAATGTATGTAGTTACTGTCAAAACACTGCCAGTCAAAGAGCCTTTGTGTCCCCAGGTTAAGAGAGTTCAGGCACAGAAGGGCTGGCATGATGGATGGTGGGCCAAATATGAGTGCGTGCAGGATTTAGCCCTGAGAATTTTGTTGTTGTTGTTGGTGGCGGGAATAGGTTGAATGGGCCATTCAGAAAAAAGGAACCCTTCCTAACTAAAGGCATATTCCCATTCATCTAGCAAAGACAAATTTGGATGATGGGTTGTAAAAAAAAAAGATTTAATTTGGGGTTCTAAGCAGGAAGAAATAGCATATGGAAGTGTTGAAATCTCGTTTCTGCCTTGACTGTGTGTACACACCAAACTAACCCTACAACAGCTGCTTGGACTTGAAGAGAAAAGGGGGAAAAAAAAAAAATCAGCTTTCACCACTTAAATGGCCTCCCACGTGCCGCCTCTACTACATAAACATGTCCACACGCACACACACACATGCAAGGCTTCGTGCTGTGGAGCCACAGTAAGCTCAGAGTTAAATTTAGCCATTGAGGCACTTCATATCATCTGTCACATCCGCTGTACCAGACCCCGAGTGAGACTTCCTCTGTCCGCAGTCCGAGCATAACTTGGCCGCTGTTTACCCTCTTCCTGAAGGAACATGCGGTACGGATCACCTCTAAGCGATGGCAAACCTTTTCACCTCCTTTGCACGTCATCCATGCAAACAACGCAAATTTGATACCGTGCAAATGCACAGCATTGTCACAGCAAAACAAACATTTTGTAATATGACAGTTTCATCACAATATGGTACTTCAAGGTCAATAAACCTCAAAATCTTCCATAATAAGTTTTGTAATTAAAAATAACTGCAACAAGGAGGAATGGCACAGTGTTCATCAACACTTACTGCATATTGATGCTCATTTGATCGATAAATTGATCCAGATTCATTCATTATTTCACCCCCGATTAACATATATAACAGTACCTGTTTAGGTGAAACTAACTGGGTCTGGATGTCTGTATACAGACATTATTGATGTATTCAGGATTAAATCTACTCCATGTCCTAAATGTTGAATGTCAGATTATCCAGACATGAATCTGAAGAAAAAACCTTCACTGAAAGGTCACTTCTGTAACAATGTATTTACACACAAAAACAAAACCTGACACGTACAGCTACCTCTACACTACAGCTTTACCTTTTCTTAACATTGCTCTCAATTATTTCTCCCCTGCTCCGTCTGTCAGACCGTAGTTAATTTCATTAGCGAGCTGCAGGAGCAGATGTGTCGGTTTCAGGAGGAGATCAATAGCAAGATCCAGGAGAAAAAAGCCTCCGAGAGCCCAGCTGAAAGTGGCTCTCCTGCGGTCGGCTGCACCGAAACCACTGAGGGCAAGGGACCCGACCCTGGGGTGAATCTGAATCTAGACGAGCTTCAAGATGGCTCTGATGAGAGCGCACACAACCTGGAAGAGGGTAGCTCAGATGCAGAGCAACAGTGCCACTATGGAGGAGAAAGCGTACGCACAGCTGTCTCGAATGGATTTGACTGTTGTGTACAGCATGGGTTTTTTTTACAGTACAGCAAGTACAGTATGTCAACTGTGTTATGCACCAGTGTGACGCCACTAATACCTGCAGGTGCATTTCATGTGATTTGTTATGGTGTGCTAGGACAGAACAGCGTGCAATCTAACACCACCTCATTACTTAACCCTGCTACTTGAGTGGAAATGTTTTTTTTTATATGAGGCACTTATACTGTCTGTTCACAGTCAGTGTATTTCATGTTGATGAATGCACTCTCCCGGAGATGGGTGCGACACATGGCCCGATGTGGGACAAAAAACACAAAACAAAAACAAAACATAACAAAAAACCAACAACACCTGGCCATTAGGCCGCAATTTCCAGATTCCACTGACATAAACATCAATTTTACCCCTCCAGGACTTTGAAGTAGTTTGTCTAACACTGGCTTGATCAGTAGGTTTGTGTTAAATAAATAAACAAACACAAAAAAAGTCACCTTTCAAACACAAAAAAAGCCATAAAAACACCCAATTCAGTTCATTGGTGACCACTCCTGTGCTCTGTGAACTGTTTTAATCAATGGACTCTGGAACAGGAATGGAGCGGATTGAAAAGGCAACACAAACTTAAAGGAATACTTCACCAATTTGCATTTAGCTTTGTATTACTAGAATAGGGGTAGTATTTTTAAAAAAGTGTGCTTCCAACCTCAGTTTCCCCTGAGTCAAGAAATATCTTCATTCTTTTTATATCTTTTGTTACGTGCCCACCAGTGAGCCTACAACGCTAATTCCGTACTTTTTAGACCCCCTCGTAGGGGGCGGGACCTCATTCCTGGAATGTCGACGGTGTCCGCCATCTTTGCTAACAGTTACGCTAACAGGACCGTGTGTCACTGGTGGGCACGTAACAAAGATATTTCTCAACTGAGGGGAAACTGTGGTTGGGAATTAAAAATACTAACCCTATTCTAGTAATACATAAAGATAACATACACATTAGGTTAGCTGTTCTTGAAGTGGCTAAAAATCTGTTTTCCTGTTTCACTGAGCTTCCTTGTAGACACCTGCATGTAAAACACTGACTAAGTAAACACTGAATAAGTACCTTACACAACCTCAACTGTTCCCTTAAAGTTGTTTGGTGCTGAATTAACAGATTCCTGTTTGTCTTATGTAAGGGTTTACTGAAGGAGCTCCGGAGTCTGAAAGACAAGGTGGAGCACCTGGAGGATCAGAAGTTACAATATGAGAAGAAACTCAAAGCGACAAAGGTAAAAAATAAAGCTGTGATTTTCATGGTGTCTAGACTCTGAAATACTCCACCACTGCCCAAATTCCTAACTTCTAACTGTCCACTCAACTTTCCTAAATGCTGTCCAATCCGACGTTCCAGCCAGTTAAGTGAGTCATTTTCTTTTCGCACACACTTTCTCATTCACGGACACCTTCTCTGTGTTTTCTCAAGACGTCTGAGAGCTATTTTACCCTCTATTTTGACAAAAGATAGAAATAAGGTTAATAACGTTTCGGTCCTTTTAATATCCGACGTGTGTACTTTGGCATAATCCTGTTCACTTCTAAGGCTTTCCTGAGTCATTTATTTCCTTTTAGGACAAAAAACCTTTACTTTCTTTGTTGCTTGTTCACTCTCAGTACAGCAGCTGCCTGTGTCTCTGTATTAGATTATATGAGATAACATTGTACTTTATTTCATTATGCAGTTAGGTTTCCATAAAAGACACATCCTTTCGTAATACTGAAACTAAAAACATATGAGTCGTTTTGGTAGTCCTCCAAGGAGGTCAAATTTAGTATGTTTTGCAGTGTATGTCATTAATACATGAAAATGAGTTTGACTGAGAGATTCCTGTGTGGACTTTGTTCTCCTCGTGTCTGCCGGGACTTTCTCAGTTCCTTATCACAGTCCAAAGACATGCAGATTGGGGTTAAGTTAAATATAGACTCTAAGCTGCAGGTGTGAGTGTGTACGGTTGTGTCTATCTGTATATTTGCCCTGTGATGGACTCATAACTTGCCCAGTGTCACCTGGGGTTGGATCCAGCTCATAGTAAATAGAGAGCTGGGATCTTTCAAGAAAATGAATCCACACATAAACAGATGTTGGCATAGCTTTTAATCTTCCTTTTTAATAAACCATTGGACGGATCAGATCAGTTTTTCCTCCGCTCTCTTACTGACACAAAACAGCTCAACTTTATAAACATCTGGTTTTTTCCTGTGTAACTTGCCACAAAACTAACTATAAACGCTACAAAGCGGGCCTAATTTTCTGGGCCCCTAAAATGAAATGTTGGCGTGCTTTTTTGTGGTCTCACATGTGCACATCATAGTGGACCGCTCACAGTTTGTGCTGGCCCTTTTTATATTAAGACGCGTGTCGTACATGTTTGTGAGGGTGAAAGTGCTTTGCTTTTGGCCGCGTGCGCGCTATAACAAACGTGTTGGCAGACCGGGATTGTGCACGACTGTTTCTGATGACACTTCTTCACTGTGTGACACCTTCAGGCAGAGATCGGCAGCCTTCAGCAGCTCCTGCTCAGTAAGAACGCAGAGATCGAGAGCTTGCACACGCAGCTGCTGGCCAGACCCTCTCTATCAACTGAGAGCCCAGAGAGAGGTAAGCAAGGCCTTCGAGCTACCTGCCAACAACAGCCTGTCACTGTGAGTGTTACCCAGCCTGATGGGTGACACAGTTAATGACTCCTATTTGAACCCATTAAACTGATGTTACAGAGTTGTGGGAAAACACTCCTTAATAAAGTGTCTCATCATGCATCTCTGTCTCTGTCTCTCTCTCAGACGAGATTTACAGGAGGAGGCTAAATGCCAAATGTAAGCCTGAACAGTATTTAATGACATTTTTATTTTAAACCCACGGTTAATTTGATTGTTCATGTATTTCCTTGCTCCGGACACGTCTCTTTATTCTGTTATCTTTCTTTTTGTTTCCTTCTGCTCTTGGGGGAACATTTTTTCAATCACTACCTGGTTTCAAAAATGACTTGATGTGCTATCTCTCTTTCTTGTCTTTATGGAAACCTGAAAGCATAATCTCGTGTTTGTTCTTTTTGGACCACTTGCTGAATATAATCAGTGTCACTCAGCAGCTGTGCTGCCTCTGTGCAGTGGAATAGTTTTGAACTCATAATTGTCAAACGGATGGCGCTAAAGCTATGACTGGAAGTGTGAAGGAATCTAAGAATAACATGTCTAACATATTCAGCCTCGGAACTGTTTCCTGTGTTGCTGTAAATTGACGTGCTTTCTATCAGTCTGTTATAAGCTGTGTCTCAATTCAGGGGTCCACTCCCTCTTTGGCCACTAATACCAGCAGAGTTTGAATTGAAATGTCTGGTCTATGGCTGCATTTTCCCTGCCGAATAACAGCCGTTGCTTAGCAATGGCGCTGCTCGTACGTGTTCAACTAGCAATCAAATTTCAAGGATGCTTGTTTTTTGTTAAATGTCCACATGTAAAGAGAGTCTGAAGCTCGGCACATACTGCACATTTAAAAGTGTTTTACATTTTGTCATCCTTGTCCGTTACTGTCTCATTTGAAAACATTCATCTCCAATACACAGCAGATCCTGACACAAGGGTTGGGGAGGATTTGCCCTTCAGATCCTTCGTTGCGTGGGGATGTGAGGATGTTGGCTGCATTTGCAGAAGCCTTTTGCAGCGTTGTGACGCAATCAGCCTTTAAGTTTAGCCTTTGAAGGAGGCGGCAGATCTTGAACTGAGACAAAGTTAAAATAACCTCGGGGGGTTATGTGAAGAAAGAGAATCAACAACATATTTGAAACTTCACATTTAAGCACTTTTTTATACACCAACAAAACTATCTCTTTATAACTTGTACATCATGTAATCATCTCAGGACCCCCCAAGGCCTGACCCTAGTTTGCGAACCACTGGTTTAGATGGTGCAAATGTATTTTTGTCTTTCCTTCTTTTCTGAGTAACATACTGTGGGTTTTATGTTTCTGTACAAAATAATAATTTACATGACACGCTGTCTTTTAATAAACAGTGTTGGGTTTCTCTTTATAGATCAGGAACTGCAGAGGCTTAAGATTGGAATGAAGTCACTGGTCGCTGCCAACGATGAAAAGGTAAGTTACTAGAAATGTGGAAAACACATCCTCTCTCTCTGTGGTCAGCACAGCTGTATGCGGCACAGAGCAGCATGTGTCCACTGCAATGTAAGTGTCATACTGCATAGAAGTGCTATCATCTGTTTGGATGGTTGGTCGCTATCTGTTTTTAGATGTTGTCATTTCTTAGGCGCCACCCTCCCTCCATTTATAGCACAGAGAGGCTTTTGTACTCCCAGAGAATCTCGGACTTTAAAGACTTACAGACACAGTCCTACATGTGGCACGCTACTCAAGACACACACACACACACACACACACACACCAAAGCGAGCCATTTCAGGCGAAGCCACACTGAAGTAGGCCTCGATCTGCCAAGCCTAATTTTGGACTGAGCTACATTAAGAGAACCATGGTAAAACCAAGCACGGGCACCACTTCAAAAAACACACACTCCACACAGCTGCTTGCCACAACTAAGGTTTCCAGGGAGAGATGTCAATCCCCTCCCTTTCCCACTGCTTTGATGTAAAGGCCATATGGTTGAAGAAGGATTTATTTTTTAAGGGCCTATCATTCAGTAACAGGGAGGAGCAGACAGTCCACATGTGCTTCCTCACCTTAGACAAACATCTTAATTGAGTTTGGTTGACCTTGAACCTCTGCCACTCTGTTTTTTCTGAAGGACCGGCGTATTGAAGAGCTCACTCTGCTCCTGAATCAGTGCAGGCAATTCAGAGAGGTCACACTCACCACAAAGCAAGGTAATCAGCTTATTTACTCCCTCGTCCTTCCCTTCAAATCCTCACTCATCATCGTAGCAACAAAAATGTCACTTCATGAAAGCGACTGCACTTCCTTCTGAAACAATAATGTTCCCACTGCTGTGGCTGACATAAAAATATTCCCCTCTCTCTTACTGTAGCTCCCCCTGCTGTCCATTTACTATCAAACGGCAGGACGCCTTCAAGTAGCAGTGAGGAAGAGGAGCAGGTTTTGCCGAAAAATACTGACTCTTCCAGTGCAAAATCCGAGGATGTCAAGTCTGAAGTGGGTACAAACAACTTATTTTGATCGTCTTAGGTTGTTGTTTGCACAACTGCGATTAACCTTAGGTTACTTTTTTAACCCTGACAGGTTTCCACAAACAGCTCTTCCTCCCGTCAAACATCACTCACATCTGGTCAGAAGGACAATGATTACAGGTACTGACACTTCTCATCCATCCATCCACACATTTGATGTTTTTGCTTACTTTTACTGACATTTTTGTGCTTTCATCTTCCCAGAACAGAATCTCAGACACTATCAAACAGTACGAACAACCTAACAAATGGAACTTCACCAAAGGTTTGTTTAAATCATAATAAAAAATCTAATATGCAATCAATTTCTTTGTCATTATTACTTTATTACAGGTCTGTCAGTTGTGTTTTTGCCCTCTCTGTTTAAGCTTTATGTATCTACAGGGAAAAATATCAAGAATAACTAAATTATAGGCTGTGATCGATGTATCTTTAGGGCCATGATATTCTACCTAAACAGAACAGAGATATAGACAAACAGCGCCTGATTTTCTTTTCCTGAATAACACAGATTTTGAGTTGTAATAATAATGAAACAGTCGTCTAATGCGATTATTTAGTCATTCTGAGGTTAATTTTGGTTAATATAAAAACTTGAAATTGCAACTCTTCATCAGATATTTGCTACTTGCTACTTGAAAGCTCCAATATTATGTCCCACATGATGAATGCCTGACAGAATTTGCATTTAATTTGATAACCATTTGCGTGTTATTTTTGTCTCTGCATGGCTTCTGCAGAGCGGTCTCGGTGGCTCCAGAAGTCAGACGATGCCTGTCAAGTCGTCACTGTCGGAGCAAAACGGGTTCGGGGGCAGCAGCAGCAGCAGCAGCGAGATCCAGAGCCAAAGGTCTCCAGATGGCAGCGAAGACGGAGACTCCAGTCAAAGTCAAAGTAAATCCATGCAAATGAACTCAGGCTGTATTGGTCATGATATGATTGATAGTGCAGGATAATAATAACACTACATACAGGATTAGTCTTTCCTTTGGACGAGTTGTGAGGGTAGTAATTCTCATGAGCAAAGGCAGAATTCATATTTGAATCAAACCACTGTCAGTTGACCAGAAGACCATTACACCTTTGATCACAACTAATTGTAGAGTCTTCCTAATGCAGCAGCTGGATGATGGGATAGGCGTTTTCTCACCAAACACACCCTCTCTTTCTCTGGCTGACCACATTCTCCTCGGCTCCACCCTTCCCCCGGCTTTACTGGCCAGTTTTAACTTGAGCCCCACCCTGATTTCTCTCGGCCAAGTTATGTCGCGGAGTGAAATCCGAGCGCAACCTATATCAAATTCAACACACCTTGCACATTTCAACTCAAGCCCATTCTTTTTTTATGGAACGTTAAGGGATGAATTATTTGCTGAACTCAATGGTCTGTAGCGCCCCTGCTCCCGCTCCCTCTGAATAGAGCATTGTGAAAAGGCAGACCACCAAACACGCACCATTTGGCTCCAAGTCTGGAAACGTTAGCAGTAGCACGCATGCAACAGAAACATCCCACCCCTCCTCCCATGGGCTGTTTCAGCAAAGCTGCAAAACACTGGAAGTTGTCGTCTGTAGCGAAACTGGGAATTTTTCGCGTGACTTGCTAAATGAATTCCGAGGGGTTAACTGTGTCTCTCTGGCTTGTTGGGCCGGACCAGTAAAATTATAGCATGATAAACTATAAACAACAAATTGTTCCCTACATTTAATGAAGTATCTTTTTACAAAACATGAACAACCTGCCATTTCTTGAGAAAAATTTCGGTTTCGGGTTCAAAATGACTGTGCTGAGGCGAGTCAAGTCGAGGCGAGTCAATATGGTATTTAACTTTATGATTAGATTCTAATTATACCGCAGAATTTTCACAATTTCATCCTGCGGGCCATATACTTGACACCCCTGGCATCAAATCATTTCATGTGGTCTGAATCAATTGATTGGTTGTTGATCTGGTTTTAATAAATGTGGATTTTATCAAATTACATATCCTTGCTTTAAAGTTCTGTGCAGGTAGGGGTTGACAATCAAATGAGAATTGCCTCAATTGTTTGTCAAATGTTTGTAACCTCGCACAGGAAAGTCGGAGAAAGCCGATGACAGCACTTCGAGTAGTAATTCCCCCGTTCATTCTGAAGCGAATGCACAGCCTGGCCAACGAACCGTGGGCTCACCAGAATACATGAAGAACAACAGGAGCTTCAAGAGACTCTGGGGAAAGTGAGTGTGATGAAACACGTGTATATGTCAACACAAATGAATCAGTATTTAGAAGGATAATGATGAAAGGCACTGTCTTACATTACCAGCATACAGTACATACATATCTTCTGTATGTATGTAGATAACAAAAATTGAATCTACAAAAAATTAATAAAATCTATATAAATAAAATAATATTACAATATAAACCATATTTTATTTATGAGATATATACTAAATATTGTACAAGAACTGCCAGAATTATAGATCTAACAAAAAAACCTAATGTGTTTTCATGATGAAAGCAGTGTCAGAATGTTTATTATTGTCCACACAGACTAAGGAGAACTCAGTCTGGAGGGCTCCAGTCAGCAGATCCAGATGCAGGTCAGTTTAGGAGAGGGGGACTACGTGCCACAGCTGGACCCAGACTGACCAGGACTCCTGAATCTTATGACTCGTCACGGTAAAGCGCTTGCATTTAGCTCAGTGCTCTTCAGGACTGTATTTTGATGGTTCTGCATCAGAGACGTCAGCCTTATAATTTGCCATTTTATGTATAATCGAGTTAAGCGCTCTCATCTCACCACTCCCTTCACCAAAGAGTTTTACTTTTAGCTTAACCAAAGTGACTTTTCTACACTATTATCATTTTAAAACTTTGCCACTTCAGCCTCTAACGTGTCCCGTTTGTCTTTGTCTCAGTGATATGAATATTCCATTCAGCCAGTGGACCAAAGAGCAGGTGTGTGGCTGGCTCGAGGATTATGGGCTGGGTCAGTACATCAGTCTCTCCAGACAGTGGGTCGACAGTGGACAAACACTTCTGTCTGCTTCACCTCAGGAGATTGAAAAGGTCAGACTATAAAATAAGACAGTAAATGTCTCTTGAAACCTAACATTAGTAATGATGTTTAGATGATTTTATTGCTACCTCACAACAAAGGTCGGATACACGTCACTATTATTAATAAAGTAGCATGTTGTGTAAGCAAACCACTGATTATTTACCCAAATTAATACCAATTTATGTCCCATCTGTCTCTAGGAGATGGGTCTGAAGAATCCTCTGCACAGGAAAAAGCTCCAGCTGGCTCTGAGGGCGTTCACCACCAAAGTTATAGAGAAATCATCAGAGCTGGACCACATCTGGGTCACCCGTAAGACTCTCTTTACATGGGACAGTTAAAACCCGTAGATGCTTTCACATCGCGAGATAAAGCAGGTCTTAAAATAAAGAACCAAAAAAGAAACCTAAGAGGAAAGCTGGAAATGTAGCTTTAAAAAGTTCCTTATCTTAAATTGGACCATTGCAGCAATTGTGTATTAACAAGTCTTTTCATCTTTGCAGGCTGGTTGGATGACATTGGTTTGCCTCAGTATAAAGACCAGTTCCATGAGGCACGAGTAGACGGTCGAATGATACAATACCTCACAGTGGTAAGACCTAAACCCTGCATGTGCTATAAGATTTGTATGTATATATATATATGTATATATATCTATATATATACATATATATATTTATATCCCAGTCTCTGTCCATGTGAAGAAAAGTGAATGTAGTCTTCCAGTTGTTCACAGTTTTTGCTACTGCCACTTACTGGACAATACGAGCTGTCAGTCATACTGGTGTCCACTTATATTTGTTGTGCTTTATCATGTATTTTCCCCTAAATTGGAAAAATGATTTACAAAATTGTCATCACGTGCTGTAGGAGAAGACCAGAAACTAGCAACTAATTCCTCAGGAAAACATTTGCTCAAGTTGTAAATCAAGTGAAAAGTAGGCTAATTTTCCCATTGATTTCCACTCAAACAAGAGTTCTACTTGTAACCAGAGGTGTCGCCCCCTGGTGGATAACCTTTTCAAGCAGCACTACACTCCACCCATTTTTATAAATGGTTGGAGACTCAAACTGCCAGTATAAGACCCGGCAAATTTAAGAGTAATGCTGAACTGAGGTCAGTTAAAAAAAGAAGTCATCAAAAAAACTTGTTTCTCATCATGGGCAATTTGCTACAGCAACAGCACATCCAGAATAATCCACAAAGAGTTTTTCATGATTTAAAAAACACAATATAATACCATGCACTTGTAGGTTCACTGATCTTCTCTGGCCGTTTTTTACAGAATGACCTCTTGACTCTAAAAGTTACCAGCCAGCTGCATCACCTCAGTATCAAATGTGCCATTCACGTCCTTCATGCCAACAAGTTCAACCCTCACTGTCTTCGCCGTAGGCCAGGCGACGAGGTAAGCCCAGACGGACCGGAGACGGCGGTGTCTGATACTGTACTGTGGACTGTGTCGCTTGGATTTGGTCTTTTTGTCAAATGTTAACACTAAATGTTGAGAAAATATTCATGAAAGACATTTTATAAAAAAGTGTTTTACTGAGACATTGCTCATAGATGGTGAACAGATGAAATCACATCAATGGCCCACAAGATGGCGCCAGATGCATGTTAAATGTTAAGAAGGAGCCATAAAATCAACTATCCACTTCTAGTTTACAGTTTCCAAAAGGGTCATTACAAAAAAAATGGAATTGAGTGTGTTGCCTTATTTTTTTTTTTCATCTTTCTGAAGAAGCAGCCCAGTCCCTCAGAGGTGGTGCAGTGGTCTAACCATCGTGTGATGGAGTGGCTTCGAGCAGTGGATCTAGCCGAGTACGCTCCTAATCTACGGGGCAGTGGTGTCCATGGTGGCCTGATTGTAAGTATTGTATACATTTTATTTAGAACGTTTGTATTGCATGTCTGTAGACATGAATTGCTTCCTTCGTCTGTAGATCCTTGAGCCGCGCTTCACCTCAGAAACTCTGGCCCTGCTGCTAAATATCCCTCCTCAGAAGACTTTGCTCCGTCGCCACCTTGCCACTGCCTTCTCTACCCTGGTGGGGGTTCAGGCCACACAGGAGAAGCGGGAGTACGGCAATGCCACAGGCCACGTTCCCCTCACAACCACTGCCAAAGTGAAGGTACGAAACAAATCAAGGAGTTCTGCGTCCGTTCACAGCTTAAAAAAAATTATTAACGGGTTAATGGGAATTGTTTTGTGTTTTTCCAGCCAAAAAAGCTGGGCTTCACCCAATTCAGTCACCTGAGAAAGAGGAAACCCGACGAATCTGCAGATTATATTTGCCCCACGGACGGTGGAGTGCTGACGGTGAACGGAGTTTCCAGATCGCACTCCGCAGCATTCAAGGGCCTCAGCCCCAGCTTGGACAGACAGGCTGAGAAGCGGGAGCAGACTGGGACTAAGGTCGAGGCCAATGGCTTCAAAGAATAATTTAAAAAATAGCTCCAGACTCGCCATCGCTGCCCTCTCACTAGTGACTCATGTGAATCAGTGAAGATTTGAACGCAGAAACTCAATCAGGATGCAACAGTGTGATGAATTGCTGACGCGTTGCACATGCTACTGTTGGTCATTGTTGTTTGTCGCTCGCACGTTGTTCACCTAAAGATTATGAATGAGGACACTGTGTGCATTGTCTAATGAAAGCTGCTCTCTGCATTCCTTACACGATCAGATTCCAAAGCTTATACTTTACTTTACTTGCTAAAAATCATTGAACTTTACTTTACTTGACCATTTTGTATCTGTAGATTTAGGATATTGATGTGCTCTATCTTGTTAAATACCTGGTTTGACTCTACAGTATGTTTGACATTGGTTACTGTTTCACTTTAATCTATGAGTGACATAAAGTTTGAATACTTTTCATGGTACATTAATTAAACTGCTCTGCACCTTTGAATACGGCGTGTTGGTGTTGTTCTATAAACGTCCTGACGTGTTTCAAGTTGACAGTAATATAATAAACAGTGTGTCAACAGAAAGCCATGTTGGGAATTCTTTAGAGGAAGTTTAAAAAGTGGTTTGATCATATTTACCATATTTATCATATCATACTGAATTTGGAAGAATTTATGGAAAATAATTTGTATTAATTTAGTATATTGTTTTGCAGCAACATAAGGAATTTAGATGAATCGTTGGTTCAATACTGCCCTCTTCTGGTCAAAAAAACAGGCACATAATTAAAAAAGAGGTTTTGTCCATTGTGACGGAAGTTCTTCAAAAGCTGCTTTAATGTTGCTCACAGGACTGATGCAGTCTGTTGTCATATGAAATAATATGTGATCACTTTATTGCTGAATATTAACAACTTCAATTTATATTTAGCTTCTTTAAAAACAGGTTTGGACTGGTCACAAAACCCTCTCTGACACATAATGTGTATTTAGTAGAGCTGACTGCTAAAATTGAGTTAATGTAGGTAATTATTATAGAGTGGTGATGAGTCTAAATCTTCTGAAATGTATTATCTATATTTCTATTCAACAACAACCAGGACGCGATGTACCGTATGTCATCTGTGCTATTTAAAAGTAAATAATGGTCTTTATGAGAAGGTCAGACCAAATAAAAGAACCACATTGCTCTTTTTAACCTGTGAATAATTAATTTGGCTGTAACGCAGACTCCAGAATGGAAATTTTATAGCAGGGTTAAGTGGTGGTGATGTAAAATCTCTAAAAAAATACAACACCGCAAGGGCTAATTTAATTAATCTTGGGATTTTTGCTAAAGACTTGCTATTTGCACACGGTCAATGAAACACATGTTCACTTCATATCTGTAAAAATAAGGTAGTGGAAGGACTATTCCATTTACAACAAACTATTTAACAAAGTCTAACAATAAACACCACTGTTTTTCATTGTGCTGGCGTGTCTGCTCGTGTGGCAGCCGGGGCAACAGTCAGTTCCCCTCTGAACCTTCCTGCAGGCGCACAAACACACACACCCTCAATTAAACCAAACACAATAATTAGGGAATCTTTTACCTCTGCATATCATTAGTTCCCTAACGGAGAACATCCTGATCAATAATTACAAATGGCAGGTTCATAAATAAATTAGTCCTGCTGATAAGTGTGGAGCACCACTCAATTGATCAAAGTGAAGTGGAAATCAGAGTGACACCAGAGTGAGGACTGGGATTGTAAAGAAAGTGTCAGTGTAAATGACATGAATACAAATAGTGTGATTTTTTTTGTATTAATAAGAAATATCTGACACGTTATAGTAAGAGGCAGCCTGAGGGTTTAGACATACGTACCTCCTAAACTCAGACCAGCAGATGTCAGTGTTGCCTTTGGATGTGTCTTTTGCCTTTTACTGTCTTTCATGCATTTTTCATTATTATTATTTTGCGTTTTTGGGTTCAAATCATCAATAAATTCACTATTTGGTGGCCCTGCTTTAGTCCTTAGAAGTCTGTAAAAAGCTTGGCCTGTTGAAATAGATTTCTACATTTATAATTATACTTCCAAACACATTAGAAGACGTGCATCTTGCCAGCAACAAATATTTCACATGCTTTCTTTATTCCAATATGGGCTCAATTTGATTTGGTCGCCGATGGAGTTTGGCCATAGGACGCAGACAAATCTGTATTTGAATAAAATCTTATTATATTATATTATATTTCAAGCCAAAGTTATAGACCGACACATGTTATAGTGTTGAGAAAAAGTGTTGTGCAAAAGTGTCCATGTTTAGATCGTCTTGTCCTTTGAGTGTGCATATTTTGGGCGGGTGTGTTTTTGTGCATGTGTGCCTGTGTTGAGAGAGGATGGAAGTGTTTATAATAGGGCATCTTAGTTAATTCCAGTAATGTGATCCAGCCTCCACTAAGCTGACAGTTTAATAGCTATTATTTGTGTCACCCCTCCCTCATTACACTTGAGCAGTAAATTGCTGCATGCAGGAGACGGTGGTGTGACTGGCATCTTATCTTTCAATATGGTGTCTATTGTTTTAATTAACTTAAAGCAATTGTGACGTTTATTGCTTCAAAAGTCACTTGTTAATGGCAGTGGAAGGGGAAAAAAACAACATGGAAGTAAATTATAATGGTTTACATTACATAAATAATTTGCAAACCCTCTCCTAATGATTACACATTATTCTCCCACTGTGTCAATGCATTTGAATACATCAAAAATGAGATTTCCTCGGTGATGCAAGGTAAACACCCTCAAGGCAATGCATTGTTCCATTTCTCTCACTCTCAATTTAATTATCATCTCCTTCTTCATGAGTGGGTTTGTTATGAAATCTTTCATGAAATGAGATAAACAGATTTTTAACACTGAGGCTGCAGTCTAGTCGCCACTGTGTTTGAGCCTGCAGTCATCACCCTGTCCGTTTGATCTGTGGACTCACTCAGATGTCTTTAGCAGAGTGTAATCATGTTTCTCATGATGTCACTGGCCGTTCCTGTCATTAACTTGCCACCAGCTTGCCAGTTTGGGGAACATATTCCGTGTTAGGGCGGCGCATGTGTTGCATACTCTGCATCCAGCCACTAAAGCTGTATCTGTCTCCAGCACACCAGTTTGTTCTGACAGGCCTGCCACAATGATGACTGCTTCAACCAGATGCAGCAAAGCAACTTGCCAGCCAACCCTGACACGCCGTCAAAAGGAGCAGCCAGCCGTCTTCACGAGCCTTCGTCTGCCCCGTCAAACCTCAGAGCCCATCTCATCCTGTGACACAGGATGCACTCTGTGCTGAGTGCATCCTCTGTCGCAGCCTTATCTGATAAAAATGTACTTGCAAGTTCATCGGCTATGAATGCTCTTGAATTATCTGCAGGGATTTTCAGCCTCACAGTCCACTCGCTGTCGTCGTTTCACAAACCATAAGCAACCGCCCCAATCAGCTTTGGACTGGCAGATCATGGCAGTCATGAAGTCTGAAATATTTAAAGACGCGGGATGCGGGAACCCACCAATGCCTCCCCGACACATCACGGACGCCGATCTCATTCAGCGTGCTAGAAACTTGACCTGCAATAACTCCCGGCCACGGTGTGACAGTGGCGACAGTGGTTCTTCAGAGAGAAGAGGAAAAAGTACAAAACAAAGACAGGACATCAAAACAGGTAGAAGAGAACGCGTACAGATCTGCTTCAAAAGTGCACTAAAGTTAACCTAACCTAAATCTATTCTGGTTTTGCTGAATATTCCCTGTGTTACTGTAATATGCGTGTTTTTGGGAGTTCTTGCGAGACATGATTGTAGAGTAGTGTGTGATCTGTCACTATATGAGATGTTTAAACTGCCATCTAATATAATATTCTTATACAACATATATAATAACATAATATAATCATAATAGAACATCTTAATATTGAGACACAATTTGCCATCAACTATTAGTTTATTCTGAGTTGACCTCTATGTATTTTAAGATGTAATCCATTACTTAAAAATAACCTCTTAATTGCACTCATTTGTGGTAGCATATAAATATCATTATATTTATACTTCTGGTTCGTACTGTAGTGAGGTTTATACTGAGCAAATAATATGAGAGTGTAATTAATGTGCAACTTCCTTACGTCCTTATTTCCAATAAGCAGTGATTAGGAGGCTATTGATGGACAACAGTTAATGGCTGAGTGTCGCAGTATATTGTTAATGTGTGGTGCAAGTTTCTTTTACAACTGCAATTAGGTGTGAACATCTAGAAATGTGTAGTGAGTATACAAAGCTAAATACAATTACTCTGTCACAGTTATTTTTGGCCACTGGATTTGTCATTGAACCACAAGCATTTTGGGGTAAGACGTGGTTTTACAGAATACCGGATGAACTGCCTTCATAAAACATTGCTGTAACAGGACTCCAGGATCTGGATACAGTGACAGGACAATGAGGCAAACACAAAGGCCATCCTGATGGCAAGTGACAGCAAAATGAAAATTTCTACCATCGCCAAAGAAAAGGATATCGAAAACAAATATAATTGAGTGCCTACAAGCTTTTTTTCTCAACTGTCCACTTCAACATGTGACTGTTTGTTCCTGCTGCAAAAACTAGTAGAAATGCTGAAACCGAAAGAATTCCTAGGTCAGAGGGACGGAAGCAGATTTCTTACCTAAGGCCATCGTCAAGCGTGATGAAGACTGACGTGCATCACCACAGGCTTTCGTGTCCGATAAGAACACCTGTCTGACTCTCTGGGTGAAACTGGACTGAAGAATGCCATTGCAAATAACATTTCACCTGCCATGTTGACTCAGAGGAGTAGTGGCATCACGTATACCATAGAAGACATTCTGTATTATTCATCTTTTTGGGGATAACAGCATGTATGAGGATTAAACTCATGAAATGTTATTGAGTAAAAACCCAGTTGTATGTTTGTGTGCTGCGGCTGTTGAGAGTCTCTTAGTATTTGACTTTGGAAAGGGGTGGGGGCGCGGTGGGGGGGGGGGGTTATGTTAATGGATCTATGAATGGATCTCTACCACATCCTGTTTACAAACTTCAGGAGCATACAGGAAAGGAAATGTTGGATGAAATGAGAGCGCCTCATTTGAGCAATATTGTATACAGAAATATGCAGGGGGGGGAACCCACAAACCACAACAGCCATGCTTGATGAAATTACAGACAAAAAAATGGTCTCTGATGAATTGGCACTTAATTACTGCTTGATTAGCATAATTATGCATGTTAATAGCATCTCAAATGAATTGCAGTTGTCAGGGGGAGGAAGCATCTGTAGTGGCGGCAGCCTGATACATATTTTCTCCTATCCAACAGCGTTGTCTAACTCTTCCCCTTAAGTGTTCACCATTAATCACTACACACTCCTTTTCCTTTGGAGTAAAATTTGGCATTTTGGGATAATTGGGCTATTATGGTGTGCTTGTCACATCTGTAATAGCAGGCTAACGAGCCCCCTCGTGTGCTAGTATTCAGAGATGATGGCAGAGCATGGGCACTGAGTGGCATGGCAGGTAAAGATATGGCCCAGTCATACTGAGACATATGATCCTATTATTTTAGCTATTACCATACATCATTATACTAACATCCCAAATATAGGCTAGATTTACAGTTCCACTCTGACGTGGACTGATGAAGACTGATGTGTGGGTGTATGTGACATGTCAAATTTTATTGTCTTCAGAAAAGAAAAAAACACTACAGGGTATAAATTCTCCCCAGTAGCATACACAAGACTCCATCGCATGAAGATTTAAATTCCAATACAAGTCACTGAAAAGTGTCCAAACTGAATTTAAACACCTGGCCAAGGCTCGCACAGATATCTCTACTGGCAGTGAGTGGTGGGAACAAATGCTTCCTTTAACACCAACACAACAGAGTTAACAATGAACCATGGGGCGACATCATCCATACTACTAAAGACACGTTCCTGTAAAAGTGATGAAAATGCTCTGCATGTTTGTTTCAATGTAAACGGGGAGCTCACTTAAGCACATTTCTTTCATTAGACCGATGACTAGGTCATCAAGTTTTTATTCAAAGCTGATCGTGGACTCGCGGCCAATAAGTCAGGATGTCTTTCTGTTCTTTCTGCCCATTAAGACTAATTCGCAGCCCTGCACTTTTCAAACTACAACAGAGCCAGCAGCGTTTTCAAACTTCTCCTTTTTGGGTGTTAAATATCTCCAGAGTATTGTGGAAGGCAGGTATAACCGCAGCACGTGTAATGAGCTGTAAAAGGCAAGATTTCAGTCAAATTTGTCACTAGATAAAGTATTTTTCTTGACCTAAAAATATGTGCTTCTGCAGTCGTTGCTCATAAAGCTATATGGTTCTATAGTTCCTCAGAAAACTTGTCCCAAGCAGTGCCTCGCTGTAGAGTGACAGACTTTTTTTTTTCGAAAACCTTTTATGCCGTGAATTTGAATCTTTTGTCTTGCAGGAATCAATGGCGTGATGGATTGCATTGATATCCCTCTCTGTGGCTTGCATCACAGATCCTAGAGATGACACAACTAATTTGATGGTAAACATTTCCTCTCACTGCCACTTCATCTGGCTCCTTATTATTGGCAGACATGGAGAAGAGACGGGGAGAGAAGAGGGAGTCTCAAGGTTGCAGGTGGCAGCCAGGAACACTTATGGATTGAGGCAAAGGGCATGGTCTGAGATGAGCTTTGACTGCCTCATTAGGAATTCTCCTCAGGAGTATATTGCATTTGTAATCATCTCTAATCGCTATTTGTTTGAAACTGTGTCACCGGTAACAGTTTTGAGAGTGAACAGCAAGGATAAAAGATACTGATTTGGTCAAATCAAATCAAAAACTCACGTAAATAAATAACTGCACCAAAAAACCCACAGATTTAAGCCAAAAGAGAATGAATCGCAAGCTTTAAGTTGGTGTAATTTGTATGTATAAATGGCGTCGCCACTGTGTGGCAGAGAGTGTTGTAACTCAGTGACGCCTGGTGGGCCGTCATTACCACAGACAGCCTGTTAATGCCCTAATGGCTCATTTACATTATTGATGAGACAACCCCGTGTCACCATAAACACAGACTATTTAAAGGAAATAATTTTATGCAAACTACATATTGATGCACTAATGATCAATTGGCCCTTGTTTTGTGTGTTAATAATATGCAACTGTGGCAGAGTGAAGCGCGTCCTCAATTAGAGCGTTACTCTGAGTGCTGCCTCATGGCTCAAACAAGTAGTGTGACTGCATCATTTGTTCTGCTGACTAGTGGCAGAGCCGCAGAAGTGTCTTCGAGGAGAGGTGCCACATCCTTGACTCAACCTCAGACCAGAGGATGATTCATTCTGACTGAAGTGAATGAGGGTCGTGCACAAGAAGTGCTTTTTCTAACATGTTTTAATCTACAGCCCGTCCATCATCCATCCTGGCTCAACCATTCCATCAACCTTAGCTCAAATTTTAACACTCACATCCTTTTAAGATTATTGAATAAAACATTTTACTCATGAGATAAGGAAAGGTCATTTAAGAGTTAAGAATAAACTAATGGCTCAATCCACCAGAGGAATCAGGAACTATCTAACTTTGGTCTTATAATAATAATCCATAGAAGTAGTAGAAGTTGCAATTATTACATAGTGTGTATTTTTTGTCATATAGTGGGGGCACGTGGCTAGCACTGTTGCCTCGTAGCATGAAGGTTGCCAGTTTGCATATGGTTGTTCTCCCTGTGTGTGCTTGGGTTTTCTCCAGCTTCTCTGGTTTCCCCTCACAAGTCCAACAATATGCAGAGATTACCTGGACACTCTAAATCGACCATAGGTGTGAATGTGACAGTGAATGGTTATTTGTCTCTATATGTTGACGCTGCAATGGACTGGAGGCCAAAATATCAGTTGAGATTTGCTCCAGTGGCCCCCGCGACCTTCATGTGGAGGATAAAGCAGTAGACAAAGAATGAGTTGATGGTTTAGAGCTTGTATGTCAAGATCACACATCATCAAACATCTCTGCAAAAGTTATTGCCGTTATTGCCATAAATGACGTGCTATTTCCTCCGGATTCAGAATCCGATGGTATTTTGTTTATGCTTACATCTTCTTAATACAATAAATTAGTAGATATCTTTGCAAAGGTCAAAGAAGATAAATTTAAAGATCTGATTGTTCATCCACCTCAACTCTTTGGGGATATCTCTTTTCTCCCAAAATACAATAATCAATATTGTGATCAATTACATTTGTTGTACACACAGTGATGCAAATGGGGCCTGCCAGGGCTGTTATTGTGTCCCTGACAAATTGGGGACATTGTTTGCATGCAGGTGGAGTGCCTGTCTGCCACAGAATAGAACACAGCACACCGGGTGACACGGAGGATTTGTCTTTCTGATTGATTGGTGTCATGCTTAAATGCTCATCAATCTCTTGATTTCTAAAAGCTATTCCTGAAAGAATTAACCCTGACATAGATCCCGGGGGTTTGGGGCAGCAAAACACAGCACTGTAAACTTCGACAGTAGCTTCCTTTACAGAAGGTTCCGTGGCAGAATATCGTCATATTGACTGCGAGGAGACGCTGGGGACGTGCTTGTCTGTGTATCATCATTTATATCTATGACCTACAAGGTATATGGATGTCAACACTTCCCATTCAATCAAAGATAGATGGCCATTAAAGTCCCCAAATACTCCTCCAGAGCTCAGAGTCTCTTGGCTCAAAAACAGATTTTTCCCCGGAAAAACAACACTTACATGGAACTCACGTTTCACCCAATATTTTCGGGGAAGATTTGTGCACTTACACATGCATTAAGATAATGTCTTTCTTAGGGGCCAGACCCAAACGCCCCTTTGCCCCTTTTCTTCCCTGACAGGGTATCTATGGCAGTGTCTGCCTCTCTAAATTAAGAAGCCCATAAAAGAGCTCCACTTTCATCTCAATCATAGGGTGAGGACCGATCGCCACCCCATAGGGCCCCTCGTAGCCTGCTGAGCCCCTTTTAAAATGAATTACCTCTGTCTTCACTAGTGACCACAGATCCTGGTCAGATTGATAGCCAAGTATAAATGTCCCTCTTCACTTTTGGCCCTTACATATATATCAGCCAGGGGTACGGTCATTCATCATGCATACTGCTAGTATTAAGTATGCTGGCTGCTACCATTAGGATAACATATAATAATGTAAAAGGCTTTAAGAAGGGGGTGGGTCTCAGAAGCAGCTGTCACAGGCACAGATTTAGACCGACTTGAGGTAATTTTATTATGGACGGTATCGTAATTCCCCCTTAAATGCTATCTGGGACTGTTACAAACTGAAGTTCTGGAAATGTGCGGCACATGCAGTAATTTATTTACAGATTGTTAATATTTATAGTGCATGTACAGAATGTAGCACTTACACACAGACAAAAAAAAACCTGTCCATTTACCCCTGACTCTATACTACTCCCACTTTCATACGTCATAATTGACAATGTCAGAGATAAAGCAACACAATGCAGGACTTCAACCTTTTGAATAATGTCTCCAAGATTATTTTGATGGTATATCAACTTACAACAGGGTGAATGTGACCTCTGTCAGAGTCTGAAACTACAACATTCAACTTTACAGCATACATTCTTTTGTTTTGGTCTCATCAATGTAATCGTATTTGTATAAACTGCTATAACATAGGCAATTGTAGCTGGTTATTTGTAGATTAGACGTCCTGCTTCAGAGTTCACTGACATCACTGGCTTGTCATACCAGCTGTATATTTGACGACAAATAAAACCATTGTTGGGGGGGAACCTGAGCGCAAATCCTACATTGTATTACTGTATAATAATAATAATAATAATAATAATAATAATAATGATTATAATAAGGTGCTAAACAAAAACTTGGCCATAAGCACATAAGTGGCCTGAGTCTTTGATGATGTGACATCAACACGAGTCCAGCTGAAGGAAAGGGAAAGAGACAGAGGTTGTGACTGTGTCCCAGATGACAAAGTGTCACACACTGGTTGCTGTTCTCTGCAGAGTCGCAGCCTCTAAGATGCCTGTCTGCCAGAGCTTTTCTTAGGTGTGAGACAGCTGGTGTCACAACTGAAGACCAGGGTTGAAGTGCTGTCACACTTGGAAGGAATCCACAGCTGAAAATAGTGTTTAATGACCAACTTTTGCTTTTTTTTTTAAGGAGCATTGCTTTAGACTTTGGTGGTGTTTAGATGGTGTTGAGCACATATTTCCTATTATTGCTTGCCAAAATGACAATGTCCATAGATGGCAGAGAGAAAGAAGGGCATCTGGTTATTTCATACATTTAAAAAGGCAATGACGTAAATGTTCCTTGTGATTCCAGGTGTGATTAGATGCCACAAAAGATGCAAATACTTTTCCTTAGATCACAGATTTCAGCGTGGGTTTTCTATCACCATTCCACTTGCATTCAGTTTTAATATCACAACTATTAAGGCAACAAGTTGTCTATTTCTCCTAACCCTAAATTATGGTTGGAGCAAGTCTACTAAACAATATTGAAATAACGCTGATGTACAGTTAAGCAATTTTTAATGAAAATCCTTGGGAACAAGGCGGCCTTGTTTGCCTCGCTTTTAACGCTGGAAGTGTTGGTTGATGGGGGAGGAGAAAAGAGGCTCCATATAAATGGGAAATTAGCAGGGAACATCGTCAAAAGTAATTAACTCCCCTCCTCACCACTGTCCATTAGCCCTGACATGATGACACGGGAGGAAAAAACCTTCATGTCAACTCTGGCAGCCGCCTGCGCTGATCAGATAAACATTTTTTGTTTTGTTTTGACGCCTGATTACAAAATGATTAGCCAGCGTGCCTGTCTCCTCCTTACCCTTCACCTCCCCTGTGGCTTGATTGACAGACGAGGTGATATGCTGTTGGGTCTGTGCAAGCTGTCCACCATCCTTACTGACACACACACACACACACACACACACACACACACTTCTTCTTTGTTGGTTAACATGACTTTGGAGCTGGAGAAGTGTGAATTACGCTAAGTTCTCTTTTAATCGTCACAGGAAAATGTATGAATGTTTAAATATACAGTACATTCGGATCAGTTGTGTTGTTTATCTACATAATGTACATGCACAGATGTTTATATGTTAACTGAGAATGGTTTAAGAAAATATCAGTGAAGTTGTAATAGGCAGAATCGCAGGAAAGACAGCGACATGTCTCACACGTGACCCAAGGCAATCCCACCATCTCTGAACTGCTCCACCCAGATTGATGCACTTTTTGAGGCTGCTTTATGGAGTAGGTAGTTGTTACCAGTGCTGGAATAGCAACCTTTCCAACAAAGGGATGTGTAAGTGCAAGCTTCTTAGTAGAACAGCCATTTGGGGGGCTGGAAAAGGAGGTGCAGAGGTGTAGAACTCACATTTACATTTTGCTTAAAGCTTATTATGGAATTATTGATTAATAACACAGCAACTTAAACTACAGCCCCCCCTCCCCTTTTCCCGTTAGGGGTTTACCAGTCTGTCATGACCCTGTGGTTGATCATTTACCAGAAATCTTGTTTGACACTACTTTTACACAACTTAAGATAAGGCACTGATAGCCTCTTGGTAGAACAGTGTCATAGAGTACAGTCATGCATAAGCTTATATTTGCTCTAGTGTCAGCCTGCAAAAGTCATGCAATTGAACAAGAGTTGTTAGTGGCGTTCAAGAACAGCTGCGCTATCCAGTTGTTGAGCTAAAACCGAGGAAAGGATTTGATTTGATCACTGATGGAATAATGGATGACGACCATGTGATTACTCGTTTAGATAAGAGCGGATAGAGCACAGATAGATGCCCTTGTGTTTGTTTCAGTAGCAGTGGGAATGTTCATTGATCACCCATGAGGCTAGAATAGCTCATATTTTGATAAGGATGAGATAAAAGCACGATAAGGACAGTATCTAAAATCTTTGGCCGTATTGATTTACTGCTGGTGTGAGTGCAAATGACATTCCACCACCTCCTTCCTTCCGAAACCATTTATTGGATAGATACTCAATGTTGTTATGCATGTGATAAAACTGTGATTTGCCCTCGGTGCACTGTAATTATGTAAGAATATAATAATAATTTCTGTTTGCACCAAGATGACTCTACGCAAAACAACTATTTCTGCGTCCAACACTTTCCATTTCACCTGTAACTATTTTAGCCACTGAATCAACAACTTCAAATCAAAACTGACATTAAGGGTTCTTTAATGCATTTGCAGTATAGTGTATTTATGTAAATCTTATCCTCCACATGAAGCAGCTGGAGCCAATCCCAGATGACCCAGGGCGAAAGGCAGGGTGCACCCTGGACAGGTCACCAGTCCATCACAGGGTGAAAACACAAAGATGAATAACCAGTCACTCTCACATGTGACCAAATAACCTCTGCATGTTTTTAGATAATAGGAGGAAACTGCTCACGGGGAAAAAAATGCAAACTCCACATAGAAAGGCCCTCGTTCAGACCGGGTGGTGAACCGTGAATTTTCTAAATACGCCTTTCTAAATAAAAAGTCACCACCTAAAAAAACACACACTCTAATATTTTGTTGGACCACCTTTAGCTTTGATTACGGCACTCATTCGCTGTGGCATTGTTTCGATAAGCTTCTGCAATGTCACAAGATTTATTCCCGCCCAGTGTTGCATTCATTTTTCACCAAGCTCTTGTATTGATGATGCACTGCATACATGTGTGAAAGGTTACAGTTGTGTTTTCAGTTCAGTTTCTTATTATTTATAAAATGCTGCTAAAACATGCTGCTAAACTACTGCGTCTTCATTTTACCATCATTAGAGTAATAAAAGGCAATGTTTCAACTTTGGACCTAATTCACAGAAACTGTATCCTCTTGGAGGACAGCCAAGATTATTGCCAGGAGAGTGTTATGGTTCCATAATAGTAACACATTGCTGTAAAGTCATTATGTTCATAAATTGAATAGCCCCTTAAACTGGCTCGTATAAAGATAGCTGCATCCTGAATAAATACTGCGTGCATATTTATTTGCATTATTTTTGCAGCAAATCTCATTTACAGTTAAAAAAAATAGGTGACATTTGCAGTTATAGGCCGCGTTGTTTAATCAGCATTGTGAATGTTCGGGAGAATGAAGTCGATAGTTGGAATACATTTCGAAAAGACACTTACTTGATGTATCAGGTTTCCCTTTTCCCGAAAAACGTCATGAGCCAACCACGCTTCAGAAACGGTTGTGCAATCAAACAAGTGTTTATGATCGTTACGCCCTAAACCTGTAACAGAATCATGTGCTCGCACACATGCTTCTGTGCCTTGACCTTTGATTTCTCACATTCGAAAGCATGCGCTTGGTACTACTAAAAAATAATTAACCCAGTCATTGCAGGAAAAAAAAAATATTAATGAAGGACCTGCCCGTGTTGTTTGTTTCATACGATACTCAGTGTTGCTAACGTGCGTTTATGACCAAGGAAAATAAATAAAGTGGCACGTACTCTATCTGCTTAGAGACATCATTTATGTGCATTTGCCTTCAGAGATGTGGTGAAATCTTCAATATTCATGTTGAAGTGTGATGAAGTCATTGCTCGGACCAAGAGTGGTTCTCCCATTATTTTACAACATGAGTGGATACTCGGCTGATTATAAATCACCTTGGAAACACATGGTGATGCAAAATCCATAATGTGAACATCATGCTTAGAACCATATTTAAGCATTCAGGAGCACCGCTACAATTGCCTGTTAGCATGTATTTTGCATTTATTTACCAATTAAAAATGCATTTGGTATGGATTTGAAAGTACTATGCAAAGCTGCATTGCTCCTGTAAACAGATTATGGTCCTGGGGGACAGTGTGGTATTGAATGAATAAATAGGCCTACTATGATTTATGATAATGCATAAGAGAAACAGGGTTCCTATCCTCAGTCCCTTTACTCCATGTGGGGATTGGTCAGTGTATTAGCGTACTGCTACAGTGCTATCACCTTTCTTTAGTTGCAATCTTTGGTGATGCTCTACTATTTTTGTTAAGACCTTTTACTGAGTTCCATTCATTTGCACAGCCTAACCAAAGCCTTATCTTTAACCTTAATCATTACCAGTGTAATAATGCCTAAACCTAACCTAACTGCATTTCAGAGTCTCAGAAATGAGGTTCTGCCTTAACTAGACCAGGGTTTGGTCTCCAATAGTACTGTTCCCGAAGGTCAGTGTTGACACCAGAATCTTAAATCACCCTCATCTTAATATCATTACACTATGTTCACTCAGTCATCCATTTAAGGACTCTCATTGACGTCCTTACATTTGAACAGCCGAACCAGAGAGTCATTCCTAACTGTAAGCATAACTAGTTAATGCCTAACCTTAACCTAAGCACATTTCAAATCATGGCCCTAAACTGAACCAGTTCCTCAGAAATGACGATCTGCCTCAATAGGACCAGGTTTTTCGGTCCCTGTGAGGACTGCTGGTCCTGACAAGTTCAGTGTTTCATGCAAGAAAAGGTCCTCAGTAGGCACACGAGCGCACACACACATATACACTCTTTCAAAGAATATGAGAATTAGGTTCACTCTGGACTCTGATCCCTCAGCTTTGGTGTACACTCACTCAGCAGGGGCTGCACAGTCCATGTTAAACAGCGAGTGGATGAGAGTGCTACATGAGTGGGAGGGAGGTGTTCGTTAAGGCCTCTTTCATTTCATTTGACGGGCTGAATGCGCCTCAGAGCAAGGGGAGATTTGGGGCATCACTATATGTGACAGAAGAGATTACAGAGGTAATCCCGCCTGCTCACCAGGGAATCATCTAGTCTTAAACTTACTCTTATTAACTGTTTCACACTCACAGTCGGTGTAATTAACCAGTCTCTTAATTTACACACATTTGATTTAGCTTCAGTATTCAGCAGAGCAATCGGACTAAATATCTTTTATTCCATGGCTCAACTATGTTTCTTTCTAAGGCCTAGCTATTATCCTTTTAGCTGCGGGTTTGCAAGACTTTACAATTAGTTGTAATGTAGTTTTGTATTACAATAGGCCTATGTAGTAGTACACCTAATTACAAGGGCTCCTGCACGAGTCCAATGTCTTTTTTAAACCCACAGGCTCGTCAACCTGTGTTATAGTGAGACCTGAACTAAAGTGATAAAATGAGACTTGTATATCAGGTCTGTGGCCAAGTATTCATCCTCTGGAGTGACTTTTTTTTCATCCATTTTGCTCCTTTATCAACAAAAATACTACCAAGATTTATGAATTACAAAGTACTGTGGTCTGTGAGGCTGCCATAACTCAGTGGTTAGCACTGGTGTCTCATAACAATGAGTTGGATTCTGGGTTTCAGTTTACATCCATTCCCTACTGTATGTGAGTGTGGGTTCCATCCCACAATCCAGACACTGGCAGATTGGGATTAGGTCAGTTGGAGACATTACATTTAAATGTCAGTGTAAATGGATCCAGTGTAAATTGCTTGTATGCTGGTCATGTGATAGGCTGGTGACATGTCCAGGGTGTACAAGCCCAATGCCAGGGTTTGGCTCCAGATCTCCCCACATCCCTTCAAAGATAAGTAGCCATAGATAATGAACAAATAGACGTAACCAAAGATTTAACCAATAGATTTTATGGAAAATGAAATCTTTTAAGATGGTAAGGCACCATAATACTCAACATTTAGAGGTAAATTTGAGATGAACTGATCAAAAACTGCCAACTTCTGACCAGGTCAGATAACTGGAAAACCATAGACAGACGAGCAGAGAACAGAATCAGCAGTAAATCACCATTAAAATAATATGTGATCCATGCTGGCGAGTGTGCAGAGATTTATTTGAATTCAAACACAAGACAGAGAGACAATTATGAGGAGGAGTTACCAAAGATACTTAAAGCCATGAACATGCTCAAAGCCAGGAGCCCACGTGAATAAGTTGATGATGTCAACCAGGACAGTCAGTGATAGATGAAGCCAGTGAAGCTGTATAATAGAAAATATTACAGTAAATGTATCAGACTGACAAAGCATCAAAGCAGTAGTGTTTCCTCTGGTCGTTCAAACGCAACGATTTCTTACTGTAATATATTGTACAGAGGAAGACGGCAGCCTACTATGATATCATTACTGCGGCACGGGTGTTTCCTCCTGCAGCTCCACGCTTTGAGAACCTTTGAAATGTAATTAGATCTTATCAGTCAGTTAAAAAGAAAATCCACTTGCCTGGGTCAACCTGTGCGTGTGTCATGTGATTACAACATTGTCCCGTGATAAGGGAGGCATTTTAGTACGGATGAACTTGTGGCCTTTGACACTGTACGATTCTTTTTTAATTATTTGCAAGTAGTCTAACCCCTCATGAACGTGAATAACAGTCATATATTATTCATTATTCATATACAATAAATGCAATCGACTATGAGCAGTTCATGTGGGAAGAGTCATGCCACCGCGTTGACGGTGTTGTTAAGCAACACTCTGGTCGCAGCGAATACGTGTGCAGTGTGTGATGACCGTATCACTGATCTGCTGCTTCTCGCACGCGGCTGTTATTTACACAAGGAGCGCGACTGCTGCGGACGCTACTAGATGCTCCCGCCGGCTCTGTGTTTTGGAAGGTGTCAATAAGTAACTGTGCTCAATAAAACGCAAGGATTCTACAACATGGCATGTTACACAACACAGCAAACATGTCACAATAAAAGCCTTGTTTTGTACTTAGTGAACAAAATGCAATTATTCTAAGTGCATTAAAACGTAGTAAAAGAAAAAGAATTGTTACTGAAAGAGGATAGTTTTGAGTTTTTGAACACTGTGAGCTTGAAATAAATGTGTGCGCGGGCTCACTAAAGCAAACACAAGAGAGACACTCAAACTGAAACAGGGGGAACTATGGATCTGTGGTGTTGACAGGAGCAATATCCATCAGGCAGAGCTGGAGCCGCCCTGCTGTCTCTCTGTGATTGAATTAGAGATGGTCTAGCATGGCCGCCAGCGACAAGAGAACCACAGGTGCTTCCTGTTGCCTTCACGGCCTTTGACAGTTCCCCCAAGTTCAAGTTTACCCTCATAGTTTCCTCAGCTGGATTAACATTTGAAGGAGGCAGATTAATTAAACAAGCGCGCACACGCACACACACACACACACACACACACACACACACTTCCATCAATGTTTAATAATTTAAATATGGTTTCATGTAGAAGAGCACATGTGTATTCCCACACATGTGATACACAACCCACACAGGAATATTGCTAAATTAATAACACTCCAATTATTCTGTAAGTGGTATTGATTGTCCACACAGAAATGAATGTTTTCCATTCTAAAGGGAATGTAAATTGGAGATGAGATTGGTTACTACTCTTTTCGGTCTGCTTCCGAGAGTGCAATGAATGAGTGCAGGTTTTTATGTTGTAATAACCATATTCTCCAAAATCAATAGCACGGGAGAGGAGGCAATAATACAGACTAACTGAAGGAAATTAAATCAGACACAGCGAGAGAGAACATAAGTAAATAAGGTGATTTGTATCGAAGAGTAGGCTTTTCATTAAGCACAGATCCAGAGACAGTTGGCGTGCATTATTTAATTTTGCTCCTTTCTTTAAATTCCAGACAATAAACAAAATATTCCGTATCAGCACTATTTCGTGATTTCTCTTGTCCTCAATAAAATAAGCCATTAAGAATTTACTTGTTTTAAATCTATACGGCTTTATACTTACACAGTCCAGATGAGCGCTTATGTAAAGATGTGCATGCGCTGTCAATTTAAAAAAAAAAACAACAACAATTCTCTCTCACTCAGAAGACCCATTTTTTTTGTCAAGTTTCTCTCATTACTTCAGTTTCTCTACACTGTTCATCAACATCATTTCCCCCTGTTCATTTCTTAATTAAAGCAGACTACCCCACCCCCTGTGCAGCAGGATTATAGGATTACACCAGAAGGGTCCATGCCTGTGAAAGCCCTCTGTAGCAACCAGCGTACAAGCTCACAGCCCCATGGCACAAAGGAATTCCAGGTGGAATTCTTCAGCAGGACTAACTGAGCTGTGGCCTTTGTGAGCAGCGCAGCGGGTCTCTGTCGGCACCGGACGGCATGTTTCCATTCTGAACTACAGCAAAGAAGCACAAAAAAATGATTATCCATGTATTCAGTGAATTGGAATTCGATTAAGTTGGAATACTGAATGCTGAAATTGCCCCTTGAAAAGGTGTGTGGGTGCAGGGGGAATTTGCTGTTTGCCCCTTTAAGTGTGGCAGAATTAATAAGACTGGCGCTCTGTGCAACACCTAGGATTCATTTCTGTGGAAATTCGATGCCACTAATTAAAACCGTTGCCATCACTGTGGCATGAGAGTGATTGTCTCTGAAGATGCATTCCCCACCGAATTACAAAGGCAATTTTATGAGTTGGAAAACTGAGAGCAATTATTTTAACAAGCATAAAGCATTTTCTATCGAGCAGCAGTCCCGGCTGATCTAATATAAGTGCTTGTATTATAAGCAGAAAAATAAAGAGTGAAGCCAAGCCCAGACGAAAATGAGGCTCCTTCCTCCAAAGGCTGTAAACCAGGTAGGTGTCGACCTCCTGCTGCTGCTCTCTGTGTGGTCACAGACTGTCTGGCCATGGCCAATGGAACAACATTTTTTTTTACAGGATACACACAAACACGCAAACACAACAAAGCAAATATTCAGCGCTTGTATGTGTATGAAACTGAGTTTTGTTTAGACTGGACAATGCAACTGCAGAATCACAGTGACTTTTTCAACCAAATAAAGTGAAAGGAAAGACTGGATTCTTCCTCCTTACACGAACATTAGTTTGGACAAAATTTTATTTAAAAAAACAAGTTTGCAAAACTGTAAGACAGGCTTTGAATAATCGCATTAACATGTGTGTCACATACAGTGACGTGGACTCATGTAAAAAATGATTCCCAATCTCAGTGCAGGGCACTCTGCACTAGCAGAATATGGGCAGGAAGTGTATATAATCACAGTGTTGTGTCTAAGTAAGATAACATGAGGTCAAATAAAAAATCATTTTACTGTTAAAGCCACGACATCACAACGAGGGCTGTTGACTGTTGTTATATGTACAGTTGATAACATATGGGTTGCGTTTAGTCATGGGTCAAAGGTCAGGTCATGGTAAACAGTTCTGGAGTTGACTTCATATATAATGTCAGGTAAAGAGCTGGATCCAGTGCGACCGCTTTTGCTCATTTTAATGAATCTCATGAACACTGTATTGTACACACAGAGGTTAAACACAAAAACCACATGTCAGAATGCTTTATTCACGCCAATGTGAGCACACCGCACGTGTATTGGTCTTGAGTGTTTTCGTGTGTCTCTTTACATCAGTAATTACCCTGGCATTAACAGCCAATGCTATAAATCCCTGTTGCAATTAAATATGTTTTGACACAAGGGATCTCCTGAAACTTATCATTACGGATGTGCAAATTACAGATATACTTCTGACATGCACCCCCAATTAGTCACTTTATGCCGTTAATTAAGCAGCATTAATCTTGTGTGTATGAAGAAGCTGTGAGCTGAAACTGGCAGCACTGCAGGATGGAATTAAATAAAAAGGTGGGTGGGTGGGGGGTAGTCCTGGAATGTGCATGTTGACTCTGGTATATTATACGTTATGTCACGCATCGATGCACACAGACAAAGAGATGATTAGGAGTCTACTATATAGACTCAGTATTGCACATAAAGACCTCTATTGATATGGACGACATTCTGAGACAATAATTATACGGGTGACGGTCAGGATTAGCTTTAAATGAAATTGAAAGTACACGACTGAGTGTGATTGCGTGCTATTTCTGTGACCACAACAGATTTTTATACACCTGTCGGCTGAAGAAATATACACAATACGTA
Source organism: Solea senegalensis (assembly GCF_019176455.1). Classification (NCBI taxonomy): domain Eukaryota; kingdom Metazoa; phylum Chordata; class Actinopteri; order Pleuronectiformes; family Soleidae; genus Solea; species Solea senegalensis. The sequence goes on along the minus strand of NC_058027.1, from coordinate 22,616,671 downwards.
CAGTGCTGCTTGCACTGATCCTAACCTCCGCTGTGACCTGCAACACCGGGTCATGACCCCATCACAACTAACAAATTGCGACTTTTCACACACACACACACACACGCGCATACGCACTCCTGCCTGTTATTGCCAAAACACAAGAGATCCTGCTTCATATCCAGTCTCTGCACATTCATCAGGCCTCCCACCACGTCCAACAGTGTCCCTTCATCTTCCATTATATTCACAATTAGAGGTTGGGTTTTCAGGATTTAATATAATTTTCCTTGGTAAAAACCCACAGGTTACATTGCCAGTTCCACTACGGACATCACAGTGAATTTGTCAAGTGTATGAAAACTAGTGGCAGGACGAACGCACTGTCACAAATAAGTATTGTGACACATGTGGTGTTTTAGTTTAAGCCTGTTTCTTTCTGCTTCACGGAGGAATGCATGTTTTGATTAACACGTTTTTTTTTTTCATTCATTCATCATTTATTTTGATTATTTTGGTCACCATTAAACAATTTCAAAAACCCCAACAAATACACATATTTTATTTTAGTTTGCTCCTTTTTTATGACTTGTCCAATCTCCTGAGTTCTAAATATATTTTGAATACTATGTGGGGGTAACTTATAATATGCTTTCGACATCATCCGTCTCCATCCTACATTTTTGGGCATGCAAGTGTTTAAACTGGGCCACAGTAACAAATCACATAACACGTATTATGGCTGTCTTCTGCAATACTCAGTAGTAAATGTGTGACGCTGTGCATCATTTTATGACGCTATCATTCATTTCTTATTTGCAGCTATGTAAAAAATGTACATACACACACATACGCACGCACACTTTGCGTTATTATTGTTTGTCTGTGTATCGTTTTTAAGATATTAATTAATTCAGACAGGACACAACACCCAAAATCCATACGGTGTAACAAATGACCCCATGTACGCTGCACATCAAGATTCTCCGGCGGTAAATGGATACAGTATGCAGTGCAGTAAATGCACGGAAAAGCTGTTTATCTGTCCTCAGTCTCCTGCACATCTGGCCCCTAAATTACAGCTGCTGAAAACGAGGAGAAATTTACAGTGATCTTGACAGGATTTCAGACTGGGCACCGAGCCCAGTCCCCTGCCTCACACAGCCTTGGAGCCCTAAACACACATGGGGGCCATTATTTGTAAAGTAGCTGTGGTGGCACCAGGGAATGATTTGAAAGGGCCGTGCGTGGGCGTGTTTCTACGTGTGCACGTCTGTGCATGTGTATGAACATGTGGCCAGAGTATGTTTATTTTCAGTTATCACATCCACACATCTCCAGTAAGTGGCAGGGGAAAGAGTACGCCGCGTCGAGGCAACGATACGGGAGAGATTGTAGCGCTGTTTAAACCCCAAACTCTCCCGCCCACTTTTCTCTCCTTGAAAATGGATTATCTTTTCAAGTATTGTAAAGCACTCGAGTGAAATGTTCACACAGACATTTATCTCACTTGTCATGTGGCAGTGAAACCCTGCCACATGTGTTTATTAAAGTGGTAGATAAAGATATAGCACAGCTAAATCGGTCTGTTTGGATAGCAATACGATCGCGGGGTTAATACGTGACACTATGGTGCATTTAAAAAAAAACATTGACATTAAAGAACACATTAAGCTAAGGGTGAAAATCAACACACATGAAACAAACTAACAACAAAACCCTTAATACAAGGGAACCAAAAGAAGGTGGGGGCGATGCAGTAATAAGGGGAAGGGGATAATATCTCTGGCGCGCAGCCCCACAGTAAAGCCACTGGTTGGTCATGGCTCTGGGCTGTAGACGGACCGTCTCCTCACAGTGCTGGGTGAATTAGGCTGTGGTTCCTCAGCGAACCTCAGCCAGCCTCAGTAATGTGCTAAACCCAGACGTGACTTATGACTACCCACCAGAGATTTGGCCTCTGGACCCAGAACTTACACCACAGAGTGGAAAGGCAAGAGAAATTTCATCACAAACACCACAAAAGGAAAGTGGGACAACTCATGACATGTGTACGGCTTCATAAAATTGCATTCACCTCTCTGCTCTCCGGAATGAGTGTGTTAGAACTCGGACCAGTGGCTGCCCAGCTCTGTTCACGTTCACAGGGAGCTGCTGGTTAGTAAAAAAAGCCACAGGGCAGAGATGCTCTCCTGAGGTCTCGTGACCACAGCTCTGAGGGATACTCCCAAGTGGGACAGTTATGAGCACCAATGGACAGAACTGTTTCGAGAACATGATCGTATTTTAATAGAACACTTACAATTCATTTTTTTCCCCAAATAAAGGCTTCATATTCACAAGATCCTTGAAAAAAATATACTGGCTATTTCGAAGAAAACTAGAATACATTCAAGAGCAAATGTACTAACATGTTAGCACCCACTGTAGATGTTACCACACTGCAATGTAAAATAAAATAAAAAAACAACAACTTGAAACAACTTGGCGTGCTAAGTATAAAAAGACCACACGTGGTTAAAACCGCAGACTGACTGCTGCAGGAGTGCACGCAGGCATATATGCAGTCGAGGGAAAGCAGGACTTTCATGTAAACAAGTGGGAGTAGACATGTAAAGAGCAACTGATTATGTATTAAGACTACGGGTAAAAGCTCAGGTCTTCACAAGGGTTTTCTGATCACTGGATTCCTGCTTTCTGTTTGTGGAAAGTGGCGGCTCCACGTTGCAGGGAAGCTTACCTAATTGCGCTTTAATACTTCGGCAGCAAATTATGGTGAGAGGACGGTGACGTGCGCTGATTACGCGAACAGCCGCCGGCATGGTGTGTTTAGCGTAAGACGAGGAGGCACAGCGCGACTGGCAAAGTCTCTGTTTACCCTCGCAAACGTATATGTACACACGCACGTCAATGTTTGCGCTAATGCTACATGTAGCCCAAAAAAGTATAGTGGAGAGAAAACAGTCACACGGCCACAAATAACTCACGACATAACAAGTCAAGCCACAGTGTCAGGCCTGTCCTCAGCCTGCACTGAGTCTCTGTAATGCTCTTTCCTCGTTTGAACATGTTCTTTGAATGAAAGCTGATACAGGACTCTGGCTGTTATTAAGTGCTGCTCGTATATCGGGGGGGGAATGCTCAGTTAACCTGACTGTTTGTGCATCATGCCTTCTTGCGTGTCATAGAATATGGTTTTCATGCTTCAGCTATCAGATTCCATGCCTTGTTATCACGTTCGCATTCGCCCAGAATCATAAAGTGAATACTTATCTACTGGTCCAACCAATGAGAGATGCTCATGACATCATTGTCAAAATGAAACCATTACACTTTCCTCGGCTTGGCTTATTTCTAATGAAAGTAAGGTTATGGTTTTCAGCATATGTCCAGAGCTAATTATTGACAAAATAATTCTTCATTATCTTTAAATAGTTTCCAGTTTCATTTGCAGCACGGAATCATTTATTGATCTGGAGAAGCTTAGCAGCAATCTCTTCTCCATGCACTTTAAAAACATGTATCCATCATCTGTCACATAAGCAGCAGCTTCCTTAAAGAAATATTCGGCTTTGTCAGTGGGGAGTTAAAGAATGACGTGCCACAGTACACAGCTGTCTGGTCTATACGATACACACACTAACACTTATAGGATACGCTCACACGATTGTAGGTAATAGCAGTGGCCTCCCTACTCCCGTTATGTTCATTGCTGATTAATTAGAATTCAAAGTTAAAGTAAAGTTCCACCACTTTTTCATTGTGATTAGTCTTCTTTCTAAGATAAATTCAAAGCCTGGACATTTGTTTCTAAAGCACTTTTCATATTTGTGTTGAAATCTGTGTCACATCTAGATCGACATCAGTAAATAATAGTTGTAATACACACAACCGATCATTTTCCAGTTTCCCTCGACCCCAAACTTTCCCCGAAAGAAGTCCCTACTTGCGTTTCATTGTTGCCTTTGGACTTTGTCGCTTTATTTAGGGAGTATTCAGACCCTATTATTCAGAATAAATCTTGTTCTGAGATCTTTGAGGTGTGGTGTCAACTGAAACCACACAGATATCCGGGAATTCTTTTCCCCAGGTAAACAAGATCCTGGTGGATCCTCTTTAAATGTATGTTTCTACTCTTCCTGTACATGTGCAACATTGAGAACTCAAGCTGATCGAGGGCCTTTCTGCATGGAGTTTGCATGTTCTCCCCGTGTGTGCGTGTTTGTTTTCCAGGTTCTCCAGTTTCCTCCCACAGTCCAAAACATGCAATATAGGACACTCTGAATTGACCATAGGTGTGAGTGTGAGAGTGGATGGTTGTTTGTCTCTGTGTGTGTGGCCCTGTGATGGACTGACCTGTCCAGGGTGTGACTCCGCCTTTTCGCCCCATGTACAGCTGAGACTGGCACAGCCCCCCTGCAACCCTCATGTGGAGGATAAAGCGGTAGAAGATGGATGGATGGATGATAGGATACGGCATCCTGAGCTCAACCCCAATATATGCAGAAGTCATGTAATGCCATTGGCTTCAAGCTGTCATAAACTCATCCTTGCATTCTGTTTGGATTTCAAAAGACCCATTTACACCTGCTCATTTATACTGCTTCAGACTCACACTTTTATTGGCCATCATCAGTCTTGCTTAAAGGAACCATGCATTAGAGATGGGGTTGCTGGGGGGAAATTGCCCTAGTTTGATAATGAGGCCTGCAAGAGATATGCTGGTGATAGTGGGTGGGCTAGGGGAAGAAGACGCGGTAATTAAACTGTACAGGTGATTCATTCGAAGAGAAGGCAGTGCATGAGATTGTGACAAGCAGTGAAGATGAATCTTAATTGCAAACGTTGGCTGTAGCTAAAATGAATTGTTCTTACTGGGGTGTCTGTCTTAGCGGAGGCCTTGCTGTGAGCATGAGCCTTTCTATGAGGAACCTCACTGCTTTAACGCCATGCATGTGCTTGTGTTGCTACAAAAAGATTCCAACATTATTTACCTCATGTTCCTAAAAAGAAAAGCACAGGGGAAATTACTGCCAGTGCACACATGGAGCTGTTTGGTTTAAAATGGGTCATAAAAATAAAGAAATAAAGCGATTAAAGTGACATATCTCAGAACTGTTTGGTGAACAATCAGATCAAATGAGCTTGTATACTGCAATGATAGAATTAATTCAGTCGCAATCCTCAAACCTCACTGTCGTTTATGACACATCGGTTAAAATGTAACTCACTCACATGGATGTTCTTGGAAAACATTAACACTTCGATCACGTCACCTTTCATCCACATTCTGGTGCCCAGTCTGATCTTCAGCTAGTCGTCTTGATGCCTAATTGCATTACGTTGCTCAAAATAAAAAAATTAAAAAATTATTCTGTGGTAAATACACGAGGCGAGTGTGAATGGTTGTTTATCTCCTATCTGTGATCGGCTGGTGACCTGTCACCTGCTCATTATTATGTTTAATTAATATTTTAGTAGTCATCTTTCCTTTGAGAATAAGAGTTCAGTAACCATCTCAATAATTAAAATAATACACTATGATGAGAACTGTGCTCATTGCATTTTATAACAACGGCATGCGTGTCCTTCTGAATGTCACAGTGACACGGACACGCCTTTGCAGTTTGAGACATATTGAACTCTGATCTAAAACGGCTTAATGACATTAACTTGACTGCTCATTCTCTTTATAACCTGAGTGCCATAATCTGCCAACCAATTAGACGAGATGTTTTCCCAATTTCCTGATAATGAATAAATGGATGTACTTTAAAACGTGTTGCAGACTATTACTTTATTACTAGTTCTCTGTGGCCAAAAATGTAATACGGGAGAAAAGTGAGAAATTGGGTCTAAAATGCAGAGGATTACTCAAACACAGAGTCCCATATGAAGTAATGGATTTACTGACTTTAATCCCTTATCAAACAGACTATACAATGAAGCCAGACCATATTCTATAGGAATTCCCAGTCCATTTCCAATGTTTGGGCAGAGTGGATCCACAGGGGTGACCTGCAAATCACTGCTATATAACCTTGGCTAGAAACCCAGCTATTCCATTCACAATAGTTCCAACTATTAAAAAGAGTCTAGTCTACTCATTTCATGTTCAGGTGAAGACTTCTCTGACACGAACTTATCAAATGAGTTTGTTCTTCAGTTGAACACACAGAAAAAACCCTTTTGCGCAGCAGAATGTGGAATTAGATTGGATTTCAAATGACTGTGCCATGGGAGATTTTCCTCGATCCACGCAGCCATAACCACAAACCCTCTGAAAGTGATTAATTCCATTACCTTGGTTTACTTTTGTGGGGTTCCACCATGTTCCCAGCATGATATCTTTCTTTAAACACCACGAAAAAAGAGCCAAAAAAGGAAAAAGAATCCCCAAACACCGACGAAATTTATGTAAGCAACATGTGAAGCATTTAAAGGGGGGTTGAATACATTTTGGACAGCAAAGTAAGCACCACTCTGTGTCAGGGAGAAGCCTAGTTTGCTTTTTATCTGTGAATAATTAATTCCAGAGGCTGAAAAAATTTAGCTATTCATGACCTTGATAGTGGGCACATTAAAGAGGGGAGCGTTTGCTAAACGTGAAATTATATGCGACTAGAAAGGCGTAGCTACATCACGGCAGTCACCCCAGAGTAAACAAACGAGTTCAGCAAGCAGAGGAGGGATTACCATATCTCCACTTAACTTATTTTATCCTGTGAGAATCATCAATATTAAAGGGTAAGGACTAAGGAGAAAGAGAAAAACTGCTGAGGTGGGCTTTTAGCAGCAGGGTGAACCACTGTGTTTAAGGAGAGAGATAAATGAGAGATCTCCCTGGAATCTACAAAGAGAGTAAACATAGTCTTTTTATCTTTACCATACAAGGTCTCTTCATTTGGAAACGGTTTAACACGTTTTGATGTCACAACCATCCTCGTTCCCATCCTGCCTTGAAGTTAAACTGCTAGTGATGGTTAACTTGTGCGAGTTTGCTGCTTTTGGTTGAACTATGTGTAGAAACGGACGAGCAAATATTGACTATATACCGTAGTTTTCCTGTATTTGCAGCCACGCTAATGTTTTCATTTAATCATGGTTGTATTCTGCAGCTAATTGCAGTTTTGACATTTAATGGCATTGTAACCAAGGAGTGATTTGTACTTGTGCGCCTTTGGGGATAAAAGCCAGCAAGTACGCTCATGCTGGTGCAGTGAATACAAACAACCATCCACTCACACTCTCACACCTATGGTCAATTTTAGAGTGTCCAATTTAACCATTGACATTACCAAATAAAACAATTCTGATTCTGAAGCAGCACCCTATCGTGATGTCACTCACTGGTTTGGGAACGGCTGCTGCTGTGAAGCCTCAAGGTCAGTGTTTTGACCAGCTACATGTTGGTTTCGGAAATTTAGAAGTAACCATATTTTAAGGGCAGATAATCCTGACTGAGATCCATCTGAGATCCACCTATACACCTGCAACCATTCACTTACTGGATGGAAGCCACTGTAGTACATTGATTGATCTTCTTTTTGACCCTTAATGGGAAAATCATTTAGAAAATGGACACCGTGCTGCACTGAAGAAGCCCTGAAACTCATAAATGACACCATAAACTATACATAAAAATGTGTTTCCCTGGTATTATAAATCAAGTGAGAACTATTTTTCCCTCATACACTTTTATCTAAACTTTGATTTTGTTTTGCAATCAGTGGAGTTGTCATTCAAAAGAATACAGGTTGGCTCACTTTCTGGGCCCGAAGACTACAGTATATCCTCCTTTTTTCACAAATGTTACACAATGCCATAACACACTCTCTCCTCTCTTTAAGGAAGAGTACTGTATATTTGAGTCCTCTGCACATGTGCTTGCCCTCGAGCTAGTGCACACATGCCAGCTTGGGCGGATACAGCACAGGAGGGGGTGGGCTCCGGCTACCTACCAACAAGGCAGCCGGGCATCCAGCTGATATCAGTTATCAATATTTTACTGGCTGTCATTAAAACTTTAAGAGGCTGCGATTAGATGCAAAAACAAAGGAGATCCTTCATGAAGTAAGGTCACGTGGGGGTCGTAAAATGGCTTTAAGAGGCTTTATTTAATGATATAAAATTCACCCCGGTGTGTGAGGCTGTGGGGTCGGACAGCTATAGGAGAGGAGCTTCTGTACTGTGGTCTTCTTCCAGTTTTTATGGCCTGAAGCAATGTGATTTGCAGAATGGACGAGCACACTACTCGCTGTACAACTGCAACTTCAAAGTAGGCTTAATGTATCTGGATGATTATCAAATACCCTACTGATGAAAAAAATGGATTTCTGTACAAGAAAACAAAGGTGTAAAAATGCCTTTTTAGTGCACATAACACTCACTCTCTCTGTGGTTTCATTGTTAGGGGAAGAGTAGGCATGCTGTACGAACAGAAGCCGGGTGTGGCATCTTAACAGGACACATCAAAGTATCGTGTTCTTTGTGGGTGGTGCAGCAGTTGACAGCGCGCTCACCTCACAGCGATGTGATTGTGGGTTCAAACCTGTTGGCCAGATGGAGCCTCTCTTTGTGTGTGTGTCCTCCCCATGCCTGAGTAGGTTTATTGTGGATAATCTGACTTCCTCCCTCAATTCAAAGACCTGCAGGTTGAGTTAATTGGAAACTTTAAATTGTTTATAGGTGTACAAGAACATGCCACAAGTGGATTCAGGAAGTGCCCAGATTCACGGTAGCTGCCACAAAATGTCCTTCTCCTACCGAGGTACACTTACACCATGGTATAATGGGAGATAAGAAAACTTCAAGTGTCTCTAGTGTATTTTACATTCTATGGAATAATGACCACAGCCCATCAGTCCTATGATGCATTCATACCAAACGTAAGGTGAATTTTGTTTAGTATATTTCAATTCACGCAAGAGAATAAACACATTTTGTGTCTTTGTGTGATTCACATAGCATTGTTCATGCATATTAATGTCATTGCATAGAATATGCATCCATTCATGGCTATACATTGACTAATACATTGACTTGATTAATCTCACTGGGTCAAAGATTTGGTTTGCATTTGGTATGAATGCACATTAGAGTGATGAACAGTCATTGGAACCTTTGTCACAGTTGGTGCTGCTTTGTACCCAGTACAAGATTGGGATTGGATCCAGTCCCATATGCTAACTAATACATGACTTTAAGCTGCCTATTATTCATGGTGGTCAGACACACTTTGTGACCATACTGAGCAGAAGTGGAAACGCAAAACAGTCTCCGATGCGACTCCGTTCCAACCACAACATCCACGTGAGCGGAAATACGTTGGTGGCTCTGAGCACAGGTAACGGTTTTCCACTAACGGTTGTTGTTATGGTAGCCCACAGAGGGGGAGATCGGCTCTTGATGTGGACACCGGAGACGCATGTTAATACCAGGTGTTAATGCATGTGGTGAAGCACAATCACAGAAAACTCATTCTAATGCCAGGTGTCAACACTACTTGTTGGATTGTGATTCACTGTGAGGGGGCCAAGTCTGGCATGAACACTATAGAGAAGGAGGTCTCCTCTAGCATCATTTGCATGTCCTCATCACCACCACCATGACATGAAAAGCCACAGTGATGAGGAATCTTTGCATTGCGGTTACGGTAACAAGAGAAAGCCGCAAACGACGCCCCTTGGTCTCCCTTCCTCCCAGCCAACTCTCCTTATTGTTTTCACATTATTGTTTTTTTTTCTGACACACTTAATATTCGTTCCTTCCTCTGTCTCTCTCGTCTTGCAGTGTCTCTTTCCTCTGAAACACCCCCCGAAGCCCTTGAGGCTCTGGGTAGCTGAACATTATCATCAAGGGCCATGTGAGGTTGAGGTGAAAAACGAGCTTAACGCAAAACAACTATGACAGGACTGTCTGTTTTTGTATCTCGGAAACAATGGATGCATACAACCATCTGCAGTTAACGCTCACATTAAATGCTAAATAGCTTTATATAGAACTGCATGTTTCGCACTTATTATTATAAAAACAGGGCAGCTCCCCCTAGATAACCCCAGTGTAAGCAGCGTTTTCATCAAGAGTAAAGGGGAAAAAAACATTTAAAGTAGGTTAAAATAAGGTTTGTGTTATGTGTATGTACTTGTTGACACACACACACACGATGCATAGCATGCATGGGATAATACTAAAATGCTGTTGAAGTTACTTTACAGTGCCTTGTGACTCATTCTGAAGATGATTCAGTGCCTTGGCTCGAACATGAAACAAGAAAGACAATTTTGATATTGGAAAAACACATTTCTTTTAATACACTACAAACTGGGCCTCCTGCTTTTACCATATTACATAACATCAACTCAATCATATTATCATTATTATCACATTCTAATCTCTCAGAGATAATTTTGGCGAGCACTTTTATGGCTTCCCCTTCTCTCTTGCCCGTGGATTTAAGAGTGAGGCACTGAGGTGGCCTCCACGCCACACACCGAGCTGGCTTTCAGACAGCAACTTGCTCCATCCATCCATCCATCTACCCTCTGTTCCACCTCCCCGACCGTTCGTTCGCTTTGTGTCGTCCTCTGTTTATTATTCCCTCTTTCAATCTTCTCAAATGTCCCTTACTTCTGTGCTTCCTTCCAACTCCCTGTGTGCTGTTCTTGAGGGAGGTCCCACCATGAATAGCCAGCCTTGGAGGTTGGCTTCCTGGCACAGCACCACGTCCCATTTGGCCCAGCTACGGTGGAAAAGCCGAGTGGCGACCACATTATGACCAGTGTCTGAGAGCTTGGCTAATTCTTCATGTTCAAACAGGCGGCTGAAGGCCCAGACTAAGGCTAATGTAAGGTTTGTCAGTGCCCTCCAGGGGTCATAAAACATGGCAACATGAGCCTCTGATCTTTTTAACAAAATCTACATCAGGAAGTGTGGGCCAGCCTTCACTTATGGCAGTAACAGATTTACCAAGTCACATAAAAACGTCACACACATTTTCCGAACAACGTCTTCATAGACAGTAAGGTATGATGAGTGTTCCAGTGTGTTTTGAAGACAGCTCAAATTGAATATTTACGGCCTCCCTATGTTTTCACTCTATGAATAAATGATACACAGCTCTGGATCCTGAACTTTTGAGGAGCATCATATCCAGACTACTTTTCATTGCGTGGCCTCAGAAATAATACTCAGAAAGAAAAGAAAAAAACGACAGCAACATTTGCACTCAACAGCAAACACGTGTACGTGAGATGGAGTCTTCTGTTTTAATTAGCATCCGTGCATGTTTTCTGAAAACCTATGGAAACAGTCAAAACAGATCAAATGAAGCAATACCTCTGGAAAAGTGAGAGGGCAACGCAGCCAATAGTTCAAGCCAAACGACCATGGAAAGGAAAGCTTGTTTTTTTTTTGAAGAGTGAGTGTAAGAGTTTAAAAGTTACATGAAGAAATACATTTAAAAAATATGTATACTGTATATTTGGAGGTTCTCAGCAACAGTTATGGAACATGTCCAGAACATTTGTGTTTTATTAAAAAATGTTCCCTGGCACTTTCACAAAGGTGTTCTCAATTTGTGTACTCAATCATAATAATGTGTTGCACTTTCTTTTTGTTGTTCCAGCTATAAAAACATTATTCAAAGCTGTTAGTAGAGTTACTTTCATGTCTTACACGTTGTGAGTCTATCACACAGTATTTGCTGTAGGGTAATAAAAGTTTTAAAAAAAGCACAATAAAATGGCATTGACGGTGATTGTACCCAACAGGGAATAAAAACATTATTGAAGAAAATAGGAGGCAGCCCTCCCGCTCTTGCTCTCCTAAGAGACACGGCAACCTTCACAGGAAAAGGTTTTCTATGTGTTGATCTGCTATCTGGTCCAGAGTGAGCAGCATGTAGTTATAGGTCAGAAATGAAATCTAGTAAAACCTGAAAACAACAGGATTAATCCTGAGGTCAACTTTATTTCATAACACATACAGGCTGCAGTGCAGGGGCTTCTACCTCTGCAGGCCTGGTAAGCTCTTCGCTGTCCTTCAAGTCCAGTGATGCTGCTTTTGGCTTGATTCTGTATGACTTAGCGCCTCCAAACTGGACGCAAATGACGCTTCCAACAGAAAATAACATGTAAAATGTATTAGCAACACTTCTGGGAAAGCAATATGGCAAAGGCAGAGTGACATGGTTGTGGAACGCAGAAATGGCGCCACTATAGGTGCGAGTGACTCCAGATTTTAAATAGGTTAGAGGGAACACAAATGTGTTGTGCTGTCAAGATACACTAATTATTTGCAGGTAAAAAAAGAATAAGGCACACAGATGAGCTAGAGTAAGAAAAATAGACCACCTCTATGGTGACCCACATAATCCATTATGTAGATGAAGGCAATATTCATTGCATGTGTTGTGTGGGTTCTTGGGAAATTCACAACTGTCTGGATTCATTCCATGTGTGTGTGTGTGTGTGTGTGTGTGAGTGAGCATGACTCTCCCTTTACATCTGCATGTGTGCAGTGTACAGTTGAAACAACAGAAGGTGTAACATAAATCCATAATGAAGGATTGCCACTGTAGTTAGACCTTATATACAGTATCCTATTACGCAAGAAAACTTAGTTTACTGCTCTAGCTAAATGATTTTGAGTAATCACCTTTGCACCATTGTGTGATGTTTGCGTAAGACTCATTTTGCCACCCAAATATAGAAAATGCACTTTTTTGTCTGTGACAGGATACGACAACACACACACACACACACACTTTTCTTTTCTTAAAAGGAGTCTGAAAAAGAGAGACTGAAATTGGTTTTGCCAAAGGAATCAACTGGAGATTGTGTATTTATCATCAGCTCCTTTACATGTTTAAATAAGCTAACATGCATGGCAACATGAAATAATGGGACGAAGAAAAATGCCTCACAATCAAACGGAAAAACATGAAGTCGGTGTCAGTGTATTAAACCTATTTCTCCTGCTGCGTTACGGTTGCCATATATCACATTTCATCACCTGAAAAGGAATCACAACTCACTGCAGGTGTGATAACACCAGCACCACAAAAAAAAGGCAGTGCTGCACTGTTTTCTCCTCACATTCAACAGCATCTGATAAAACCCTCTTCCTCTTACTCGAAATGTCTGTCTGTGGCTTTCCTGTGTGAGGAATATTCTCAGCTCATCAGTCATCCTGGACTTTTTTCTTGAGGTTGCCGCTGTACAGGATGTAGAGCTTCGGTATCTTCATGTACAACTTACAGAATGTGTAACCTCAGTCAAATGAGCAGGTGCTTTCTGATGCAGCGTGCACCACATGAAGGTCGCTCTCGCGATCCACACAGGGCCACCCTGCTTGTTCAAGTCGGTTTGCATGATTGTATGGAAGGACTGCTTTACAAGGCAATTTGATCTTTCTTTGAAAAATGGTGCATTACATACAGTAGGGATATAAATTCTGTGGGTTCTTTGACGTTTTAAATTCAGATGGATATGATATAAGCAGTTGTGCTGAAGTGCTCATGGGTCTGTCATTGACCTTGCTGGCAGAGAACAGCCCAATGATGGAGTTGTGTTACACCGACGGCTGGAAGTCTAATGCAAACGTGACGCAGAAGAGGGCAACCTAAAGACGAGTTTGGAAAAGAGACGGGATAGCTACACCACTTCTGGGTTTTGTGGCTGCACAGTAGCTGCCAAAACCTGAGACGAGCCCAGCAATTCGCCCAAACGTTAGTCTCTTAATTCATGGTATCGCTAACCGATAGCTAGCACGCTAAAAGAAATTTACACGTGCAAACACAGCTGCACATATGGTAAGACATTCAGGGGACGATGCAGAAGTTTCTGCAGGAGTGACGAGAGTTCTCATGTAAATGTTAGTTACTTGATTCTACATTAAAAAAAGAACATTGTTTTAGCACGTTATACATTATTACGTAAGGATAGAATAGACAGATGAGACAAAAGAAGCCCAACTGACTCTTAGACTATAGGCCCCTTAACAGAGGACTGACATATGCCTTTCAAATGTACAATGTGGGGCCTTCCTTAAGCTGGTCAGGTTAAATCTGTTAGTGTGTCTGCAATGCAGCAAAGGCAACAGTTTAAGCAGTGTGACAGTAATTTATTTAAGTCCAATGGTAGATTTGGTCACTTAGTTTCACATGGTGGGATCCCGTTGGTCAGCCACAATTATTACTAAAGATTGTAGCACACAGTAGCAGAAACAGCAAGGTGGAGATAAACAAAGTAATCTCAAGCCTTTAAAGGACACACATTGTTGATGTCTTCGTGTGCGTGGATTTTCTAAGTATGGGAGGAGGCGGCGGCGCTGTCAATAGCTTGTCTCATCTACGGGCGGGCCTTCCATCCGTCAGGGCTTAAGTAGTTTTCCAACAGTACATTGACCTTGAGTGCCTGGTATCGATTTCCTGTGGTGTCGCACTGAGAGGGGTCGTTACCGCACGGCCCCCGCTGTGGAGTGTGATCAGGAACAGATTCTTGAAATCCCGATGCGATGGTGATGGATAGCCGGCCTCTGCAGACCATCAATCCTCACCTACCGTAAGCAGGGTGACACCTGCACTGAATTTATCATCATACAAGCCACAGACGTGTCAAGGGCTGAAACACTGTGTTACGGTGCAAAACAAACTTTCACACGGGTGCAAACAAACGCACGCTCATACATACATGTGTACTATATGACCTTAACAGGGAGGCTCCTCCAACTCATCACTGACAGTCCTGTTGCTATTTGTGGGGGGAATTACGATTAGATCAAGGATAACATTTAGATTGCTGATGTGACAAGAAGATGTACGAGTACAGAAGATTGCGTCCAGATATACTTTTCCAAATACATTTAAAAGCCATCTGCTGTGTAGTAGCGTACATACTGATGTATGAGAGTCAAAGTGAGGACAAACTGTTGTGGCATTTGGAAGAAAGAAAAACATGACCTTGCAGGACATTACCTTTAAAAGCATCAGCTTTAATAAATGATGAAAAACGTGTCATAAAGATTAGAGTAAAGGTAAATGTATTTCGTTAAACAGAAACTCATGAGTAATACAATGTGGTAAAAACATCCCACCTTTTCACTTACACTTCTCCCTTTGTCTCATCTTCTTTTGTGCCAAATAAGCTGCCGTCAGACATGTACTAACGTTTTCCTGAATTTTTCCTGAACTTTTGGCGAGTGCTTGTCTGTGAGAAAGCAAATGTCCACAAAAGTCACTAATATCTTACGTGCAGGCTTTTCAGCGACTGGCGACCTGTCCAGAGTGTAACCACGCCTTTCACTCTATGTCAGCTGGGACTGGCACCTCATGTGGAGGATAAAGCCATAGAAGATGAATGGATGGAGGCTTTTCAGCAGCAGAATTTGTGTTCCATCCTGCATGCTCAAGCCTGCTGTAAATATGTCGGATCCAGACAAAGTACAGCTGAATGAAAAATGTTGGAACCAATTTTTTTACAGATCTATTCCAGAGTTCATTTTTGAAAATGACAATATTTTCTGTGTCCATCATTCTCTCAGGGCAACACTTACAGCTTTTAGGGATATATTGTGTAAGAGGAAGCAGTCGCAGGCGTTTTCCAGACCACAGTTCAGAAACCTCAACTGTCAGCCCCATGTGGAGGAGAGTGGCTTACGGGCTTTACCCACCAGGAGAACAGACTCTCAGCACAATGCTCCTTTTCACTGAGTTCCTTCACAGGCGTCACACAGACCCACTGCGAGACTGAGCCTGGTCTGAGTGAGCCTGGTCTGACTGAGCCTGGTCTGAGTGAGCATGGTCTGAGTGAGCCTGGTCTGACTGAGCCTGGTCTGACTGAGCCTGGCTGACTGAGCCTGGTCTGAGTGAGCCTGGTCTGACCTGGTCTGAGTGAGCCTGGTCTGAGTGAGCCTGGTCTGGTCTGAGTGAGCCTGGTCTGAGTGAGTACGTACGCAAACACAGGCAGAAGGTGTGAGCTTTGTCACACACATACATAGATACAGTACATACAAGCATTTCCACAATCTCACACCTATCTATCTCAATTCTCCATGACCTCTGACAACAAAAGAGTTAAATGCAACGCATCACTAAGAGTAACAAGCAACACCCAGAGCCCAAAACTTCTCGATATGCAGATGCTTTGCTCCCAACATCCTCTCACTAAGACGTGGATTAGGTTGCATCAAAGGATGAAGACACTAATCAATCGACCTTTTTTCCCCTTTTCTAATCTTAGTGCTTCCAACAAAAGTAAAACTTCTTGCTTTTTTATTAGTCAAATAGAAACTTGCCACAATATAGTTTATTATATTCCATAATAGTTCAATTGTAGCACTTACTCTGTTGCGTTTTTAACATAGTAATGCTGAATCTTTGAACATCACCCTTATATACTTCAGCAGATAAACTGTTAGGAACATACATGGTGTTCTTATTATTGTCGTTTCATGTGCTCATACTCATTTTTTTATTTTCCATCATTGCTCTTCAAAAAGACTTTGAAATGTTTCCCGTTTGATCCTCTGACACTGGACTCTGTCTCACCAGTGTGATTGAGAGCTAAAGAAGACAGGACTAATCTATCCACACACAGGCTTTCATTAGTTCACGACGCACCACGCTCGCTCTGGAGCAGCGTGCTTTGATACGAATGGCTTTGAATGATTCCTTTAACTATTGATTGGCTTGAGGATGACATTTGAGAGCAGGAGAAAAAAGACGAAAAAAGAGAAAAGATAAAATCAAGGGATTACCATGACTGTATAATACTTTAAAGGGAAGATTTAAGGGTGTGAATAACTAAAGAATTTTCCCTTTTGCTTTCCTAAAAGCTTGATTCTCATTGGACCGTTACAACTTGCTTTTATTTGCATTCAAACATGTTTGCTTTCGATCTATTTTTTGTTAGTATATACGCTAAAATGAATCAAACCCTGTAGGAAAGCAAGCTACAAAGCTCAACACTAATGGCAAAAGACAGCACTTAAAAATAGACCTGTATTGGCATCACTTTGCATATTTTCCTTCATATTTGTGGTTTCAGTGTGGCACCGTAAATACATAAATAAAGGCATGGCACTGCAGTGGTTCTTCCTGTTTCCACTTGTGGTGTCCTTGTCCATGGTCTGCTTCTGGCTGCACTGGCTGTTGTATGGACACTTTCTACCAGTTACCCTCTATGTGATCTACATAGTTCATCCTGGAAGATGCAGATCATCCCCTGCAGCAAACTAACGACAAGACCTCACTCATTTCATGCCTTGTCTTTCTTTTGTTTGTTTTGAAGGACAACCGCTTGGTTCATCAAAACTGAAACTTTCATACAAGCAGAATAATGGCATTAAGACAGGAAAGGTTAGTTCAGTACTCTATATCTGCCTTTCATACCCATGTGCTCTCTATGTCTTTCTCTATTCACGCTCCACATTGGCAATAGTGTAATTTGAACAGCTTTTCCCAGGGGGCTAATTGTTTACTTCCTGCTTACAGAATATGCAGCTATTGATTAGTTATCAGACTCTAATTGGGGGCGCAGACTCCCTTACCCTAAGATGGTCAACTCTATGATGGAAATGGCAGAAAGCAAATGAGCTAATAATACTTGTAAATAGTTTTGGCAACTCGCCCTGTCACCGATAACAAAGCTCTATAATTTATATCCCCCTGTTTTTAGAGGAGAAAGTGAGTGCAAAGAGATGTAATGAGTCGCTGGTAACAAGTGAAAGAACAGACGGGGAATATTTGCTGGGAGACACTAGAGGTGCCGGATCTTCCAGTTACTCTAGGTGTGCATTGTGTGTCGAAGGACTGACCTACATGTCTTCAAGCACCAGGAAGCCTTCACAGTTTTCCACACTTCTTCGCTCGCCCCGGCTCTCAGCTAGGTCTGGCCTCCTTGGAATACCGTGGGCGGCTTCAGCCGCAGCTCCCACTGTGCCGGAGCACTGTGCAGAGCGCGGCTGGAATGGGAATACACAGTTAATGGGCACTTAGAGGATGGTGAAAACATTTTCCCCTGGAGATGCAGTGGTTTGGAGATTTCTCAGTGAGGCATGATTTAGCCAGCGCCCTGTCGCTCTCTCTGCCTCCGTCTCTCCAACATGTCTACCATTTCTCACTACATCTCTCTATGTTTAAATGTTTAAGCTCAGTCACCCACTTTCATTTTGATTGCCAAGGGCCTGTCATGTCTCATGTTCTGCTTAGACCAACTTAGCTTTTGCCTTTTGCTTTATTTATTTATGGTGGGGGACTGATTAACTATTGGCATACCTGGACGGTGAGTTGCAAACTTGCCAGCCATAACAGCAACAGCCTAAATGCAACTGCTACTGCCATATACTACAGTCCATCAAGTTTTGTTATATTACTTCTAAAAATATAGCAGCGACCTAATAAACTCTGTTTTCCTCCATCCATTCCATGCCACTACACTTTCAGTGGCACACACCAACTCTAGTCACCTTACACACATGTCTGGGAGGTTCTGAGTTCAATGTGGAGCCTCCTGTGGCTTCATACCCAGCAGCAGTGTCTGGTGAAGGGCGCTGGCTGAGCCCCAAGCCTCACGTCCAGTCCAGACATATGAGAGTGCTGTCTGGTGTCACCCCAGGATAAACTGAAGTCATCTGCACATATTGCTTTCACTCTGCCGTCTCGTTTCCATTCAACACCTCATATAAGTTTGGAGCCAGGTTTTAATTACAGTAGATTTTTTACTACGTTTTATTTGATACATTATAAAAAGTGTTTTCCAGTTGTTTTTGTGTGTTTTTCACACTCTGCAGTCATACTGGTAAAACAAATATAGCTGGTAAACTCAATCCTTCCTTTAAAATAAAGTATGTTTTTCTATTAAAGCATTAGCAAGTACGAGCAACAGTGAACTCTCTTGCCCAGGTCATTACATGCTAACATTTTGGAATCCCTGCTCTCTGTCCTGAGCCCTTAACCCAGATAAACATGGACAAGTGTCTTCAACTTCATACGGGACAGATGACCTAAAACCATCTCGCCATCTCTGTAATGCTCCTTCTGTTTTGATACATTTGCTTCATGTCCCTTTCTCTTAAGCCGTGTTTACATCACGGTACGGTACGGTTTGGAACAGTAAAGCCCTCAGTAAAGCTTGCGTTTCGACTGAGAACAGTAAACGCCTTTACTTGGTAGGCGGGGTGTTCTCTGTGTCCAGTGGCCGGATGGATGGACAACAACGAAGAACATCGACAAGATGTCAAACTTTGGATGAGATAGGACTCATCGTATCGTACCATTACTCTGGTAGGGGAAGGGAACTGAAAAACGGAATGGTTTGGGACAGGTATTTTGGTACTATTCCTAAAGCACACACAAAAATATATGTACCAAACAGAACCACACCGTTCCACTATAGACTCTTTTAGGTTGCTTTGTGGCATAGACAGGTGTTACTAATGCTGGGACGGCAACCTTAACAAGTAGGAGCGCTCTTTCTCACTCTAAAAGGTCCTGTGATAAGTCAAAGTTTCCCATGAAGAGCCAGATTTCCCCAAGAAAAAAAAAAGAGCCTGAAGGACTTCCAGAAGCCAAGTTGTCTCTAAAAATCAGATTTATATTACGCTGAAAGGTTGTAATCAAATTATTGATCAATGATAGCAAAAAAATATGTCGCCTACCCCAGCTGTAAGGGGTCTTTAATCAGTAACAAAACATCATCGTTTACTTTCACCTTGTCAGACTCAATCCCCTCTGTGTTCCCATTTTCACGCACGTCAAAACCAAAATCTGAGGCCCAGGGTTGATGCAGTACGGCAGTGTAATCCAATTGTACCAGTGCAAACACACGTTACAACAACATGAAGTGTCAATGCCAGCTAATGACTCTTGACTTCTCTGGACTGTGGTGTTTTCTGCCACAGCAGAGCTGCTCGTGTCACAGAGGGCTGTTGAAAATGTAGGTGCTTATGCTCTGGAAGTGAAGGATAATGTGTGCTTCTGGGAGGGAGGGGAGAAATCTGCAATGGAAGGCAGAACGAAGCGTCCAAATGTGACCCCCTCAGCAGAAGCATCTAACTCTAAAGGCGATCTAATTGACTGGCTGGTGCTGGTGCTGCTCTTGCCTCCCTCTATCCTCCTCCAGTCTCTGTGGATGGCCATCAGATGGATTGTGTGAACTTGCCCCTAATCAAGACCCATTCACCACTAATGAGAATACGCTTAATGACCAAATAATATATGTGTGTGTGTGAGTCTGCAGGTCAGTGTGTCAGTGAGAAAGTGGACGGATAAAGCTTGGCATGAAAACAAGTCGAGCAAAAAAATTGATTCAATTAAGTATTAGCTTTTGAAAAGTATAAAGTTCTGATGATGATCCAAGAACTTCCATTGTTGTAAACAACCTTGGACAATGTGGCTGAGCAGTGATGTATCACTTTTATCTCGCTGACTGAAAAACCTCTGTGAAACCTATGGGGACATATTGGGAATGAATTATTAATATTTCGCAATTATCCATGCATGCATGTGCAGTACTGATGACTTCTTTGGAAGGACGCAACATGGAAATATAACAGACCCTTTTGCATTTCTTAATTATATATATATTGACCTAAATGTATTAACGTTTTGGTTTTACTCCCAGAAATGCCCACTATCACTCACATTAGAAAATCTTTCAAGGTAGACATTAGCTTACTGTACTGTTCCTTCAGGGTGCTGACCACAGTGAATAGTTGGGTCAAGAAATTGTGCGACTTTGCATCCAGATGAGAAAGAACTGTGTTTCTACTGATATGCCAATTCCCATCAACGATGCAACATATCAAAACTGTGCATTTCCTTGAGGGGAAACTCAGCGATGATCTAACTCAGCGCAATAACCATGGCTCATGCTGCGTGTTTGTTTTAAAGAAAAACAAACCGTCTTAATGCAGCTTGAAAACTACTTGAAATTTTAACCACATTGTGGATTTATTTCCATTTTATTTAGAAACATTGGTGGATTTTATAGTGTTACACTGGGGTATCATAAGTCTTCCATAAACCATTATTGCCACACAAACAAAACATACCACAGCAGGCTGCTTTATATCCATGTGTGTGTGTGTGTGTGTGCATGTGTATGCTGTGGTGCTTTTACTTGGTTGTGTGAAATGCTGGACATTAACAACTCTTGTGTTAGTGACAGACTTGCAATCAAATTGATTTGTTAAAAATAAGAAATTATAGCCTTATTGTTTTACAGCCCAGAACAGAACAGGGTTACGAGAACATTCGGTTTTGGTACAGGTGCTAGCAAGGATTTTGGATTCAAGTTTGTTTTTACACAAAAGATAATGAGAAATGTCTGTTAGTGTGATGAAGAGATGGGATTTCGGGGGCCGGGATATTACTCTACAATCTTTATCACATCCACAGATGATCTCTTTAGACCTGTTTAAAATTGGAAACATGGAAGTCGGTCTTTGACCAGAACTTAAATAGACCCCCAGGAATCTCCCTTTTAGTGTGCTTGGTGTCCCCATGAGAACATAGAACTATACACCCATTAAAAAGGCCCTGGATGGCCATTTGCCAGTCTCTAACACCATTTTAAGAGCAGAGGATAGTGCCTTAAATGGGCTCTTTCCTGGCTGATTGTGTGTCATCTCTGGAGCAGATTGGACAGCAGGCAGCAGGGTTTTTGGTGAAGCAGCATGCTCCCCTCTGCCACAGGAGAGGCGACTGAGAGGAGTCATCCATCACCGCTTTTGTGAAGCCCCCTCGTGCGGGGATGAGCAGCTAATGACTGCTTTGGTAGGGCTGGGGATGGAGCACTGGGGTATATCTGGGCCTCCTCGTGGGGGTACAGAGTGAGATATGGGGACCGGACAGGTTTTTGTGTTTGCAACTGCGGCCAAATGTGACACATATTGAAACCGAGGGGAGAGGATGAGGTACATTTTTGATGATGGGTGTGCAACTGGATGAGATGTTTAAGTTTAAGTGACTGTTGCTTTTCTTGTTCGGCAGCACACTGCTGGGTTAAGCAGAGAGCAGCTCTGGATTGTATTCTCTTCCTCCACACTGTGCGGGGGCCAGGGAGGGGGGAAGGGTAAGAGGAGATTTATGTCCTTCTATGACACACGCTGCTCTGGGTCTCATGTTAATGGAAAATGAGATGTTTAAGAGTCTGGCTGAGAAATACAGCTCTCTTTAAATCCTTTGCATGTCAGCCAGTGTAACAGCATAACTGTAGTCCAGCATGATAATACCATTAATGACAGTAATATGTCACTTTTTCAGAAGATATGCATCTATTGTTTGTTCTATTGTCCCAGTGTAGTTCCAGCTGTTATAGAATACAGCTTAAATGATGCTGTATTTAGAGCTGTGTCAGGTCAAAGCTGCCTCTAAAGGAAATCACTTAACGTGACCTGAAGAAGCCCCAACAAGTGGAAGACAAAATGTTTTCATGACACCATACTGGTTACTATTAAAACAGCAAGTTCATTCACAATGGACGCCCAGTTTATCAACATGTCGTGCCTCTGTGTGACTGTGCACTGATTGGTCCTTCAGTGAAACAGGCTCACAATGCTTTACCTAAGGTCTGTGGGAAAATGACTCGGGTCATAATCATGTAATCTTTTCCAAACAAGGAGGGACAATTCTATACTTTGCAGCCACCACAGTTAGCCTTTGTCCATCCAATATGACATTCCCATAATGCCCACATGTTTCAGATGCCTCCTTATTGCTTATTTCTTCAATTCTGAGTCTGTTTACTTTCTAAAGGGCTCTCTCTCTGCCCTCTGTTCCCAGCCCTGCTGCCCATTGTTTTGGAGGAGAACAGAGGCAGGAGTCACTGTGGAACTTCCTAGTAACACTAGAGGATGTTTTTTGAAAGTACCGCAACCAAACACTGGAGCTGAAAACTATCCATATGTCTTTGGATTAGCCTCTGGAGGGTGGAGGGTTCCCCACTTTTCATAGGCTTTATTTACTTTACATTCATAATATCACTGCAAATATTTTAGAAATAATGAAAAAAATGCTTTGGGCAAACTAAAGGGTCCAGTGTATAAGAATTAGACACATCTAATTTCAAGACTGCAGACTCATGTGTTCAAATCATGTAAAAGGCTTATTCTAAGGATATTAAAACCAAATTATTTTTATTTATACAAGCAGACCTATGGGTAGTACATTCAATTTCAGCCAATAACACCACCTAAACTTTACACACTGGGCCTGTAATGCCACAAATGTAGAAATTGACTTAATGTGATATTTTATTGTAGGCATGGTTTTACAGTCTGTTATTTAATCCCTGTCAAAACACATCGCTGAACTACTAAAGATGAATGACCTCATCTGGAATGGCCTCAGTGCCATCATCAAACTTGCAATTTGCTGCCTTTAGATGGTTATCACCACTGGACAGCCTTTTCAACACTTCAGCCACAGCTCACGCTCACGCTCACGCTCACGCTCATCAGGCAACCATCTACAGGAACGATGGAGAAGATAAAAGCAATGCTGTAGAAACCACAGCAGCTTCTCTCTTCCTCTTGACCCAGTCTGCTGCTTCCCGTGTCAGAGACTTTAGCAGAATTTCATCCAGGAAACGATGAGTATTCTCTTACCCAGTCCTACATCTGCAGTCTTGGTGGGACAAGCCTGACTGCGTTGTGAAGGAGAACCATGGGGTTTATTTTTTTTTAAAAAAAGCAAAAAAAATAACAGCAGTTGAAATGACAACATGAGTAACTATTCATTTAGGTGCTTTGTCCCGTATGTGCAAAACGATCAGGGCTTTGATTTTCATTTGATTGCAGAAATGGAAAACAGTATAATAACGCCCATCAGATGGCACTCAGTAAGTCATTTTACGATATTAGAGTCTACAGATTATCCTGTTTGTACACCACAAGGCCACCTATTAAATGTCATCAAATATAACAGCCCATATCATGTCTTCTCTGCCTGGCGCTCCTTGGAGATACGCACTGCCTTGTCTGTTTGGTCTGGACGAGCTCCAAAATCCTCCAACAAAACCTAAATTTGTGTAACACAATCTGGACCTTGAGACGCACGCCTGCCACAACAAATTGGCCTCATGTAGGGAGAGAGAGAGGGGTAAAGGGGTAGGGGAGGGCTGCAAAGCTAGTGAAGAAGTAAGCTAACAGAGGGAGGTAATCTTAGATCCTCCATGGCCTGAAGGGGCCCTGCCCCCCGATGCTCAGCGTTTGGCCCTGGCCCAAATTGTGAGGACAAACGCCACGTCTTATTCAATTAGACACACTTCTCTCTGGGCAAGCTGATCATGGTGCTTCTTGGAAATGAGCAACACACCTAAGAGTTCAATCTCGCCATAGTTAAGTTATTTTGTTCATGCTCGCAATGGTGTTTTTGACTAAAAAGCGTTAATTTCGTCCTCCTTTTTTTTATGATTCCTGTTTTAAGTAGATGTAGGTGTGAGATGAACGTGTCCCACTGGTGTGTAGCAGGGTTGGTCGCAAATGTAATGCATGTCCTTGAAAATCTGACCTTTCTCTTGTCTCATATCCAGTTCACACCAACTGCCTCTGTGTAAGGTTTTCATTTCTTTGACCATGTTTTTCTTGCATTGAAGGTGCAAATGAAATCACTTGTCCACCTGCCAAAACAAATGCAGCTGCATGAAGAACCACAGGAGCACGGGGTTGTTGGTATATACACATGTACAGAACTTTGGGATTTTTGGAAAACCTGGATTGTCAAATGACCTCCATCCACAAGAATCCAGCCATAATGATTAAGATGTCCACAATTCAATTATTGAGGTCAAATTTCAACTCACAACTGTATGCACAAGGATAAGTCGTAGGGAATAAATGAATAAATGTGAACATGTTTAGTTTAGTTTATTATTCTATCAGTGTAAACACTTGTGAATGACTGCTTCTTACTAACTGTATTTATGACTTTCTTCTTCCACTCCATGTAAAACATAGTACATTTGCGGTAACACTTGCAATAATATTATCACATCTCTGGACCGTCGTCTGAACTGCATATATTATATGCAACACAGAAAAAGCCCTCATTGTCTTCGCGAGTCAGGGGCAGATCCTTGGCACCAGCTGCAGAAACCAAGTAAGTAATATCAGCTCAGGCAGTGCAGCGGTTACTGTAAAATTAACCCTTCCCACTGGAAATATCATTCTAGTGACCCGAGTTGAAGACTTATTGGATGGATCTGCCCCCATGGTTTACCTTCAGAGCACAAAGGGTTAAAACAGAGACCTCCTATCTTGGCAGCCATCCCAGACCAGGACAGGCCTCCACATGTAGTGTAGATGTGCAGACTGTGAAACATCTGTGTGGGAGTAGTGTAACACGCGCACAGTTATACACACCTTTGCAGCACTGTATGTGCAAAACCACACTTCCACAAATTATATTTCTCGTTTGAAGGTTCTCCTGTTTCAAGAAGCTTCTGTAACAGCATTCGTGTGACGCATCCATTTCTATCGGATCTGATGCACAAACGTTCAATGTTTCGTACCACAAACTGCCAAACACTGTGAAACCTGAGACTGGTGAAGCTACTGTAAATGTTGTGAATAATAATAATAATAAAAAAAAAAGTTGTGGATTGCTTTGAAAGACATGTTAAAGGCTGCACGTCCTGCACATAAGGCGTAAGTGTATTTAAAATGCTTGTTAATTAATAATTAATTAATTACCAACAAACAGCCCAATCTCATAAGCAGACAAGAGCACATGTTAGAGGAATTCTGGCAACTGATTCTATAAAAGGAGTTTTCTCTCCGATCTATTTGCAAACCCATGCGACTAAAAGACCCATGGCAGTGGACAAACAGATCTATTAAACATGTAATTCAACAAATGAAATTGCCGGCAGCTTGAAGGTTATGCTTTAAAAAATAAAAAGTCATTTCAGCAATCTTCTAATTTAAGCAACAGATTGATTTCTTCCCTCTTCCACTCTCATCCGTTCACTTTCCAAATGTGAACGACGCATTGCACGGTGCACAACTTGCCTTTTGTTTATTTGCTATGCTGCAATAGATGTGTGGTGCTCGAGGCTAATGCATTAAATTAAAATCACAACAGTTTAAGTGGCAGAGAGAAACAGTTGTTGTACATAAGCCTTGCTGGAGTGAAACTAATAAACAGGAGGGGATAGTTCTAAGGCATACAGCACAGTAAATCTGAAAATATCATCATGAAGGGTTTTGAAGTTGATGTTTCCAGCCTAAGAATTTGCCTTGCATTGCCTTTCCCTTTTGACAAACGTTAGTGTCAATTTGTGCCCACAGGGGGTAGAGTACAGGCAAAATTACAGCCGTGACCATTCCACTTGACTCGCTCATCTCCTGCTACAGGTGTGCTGTCTGAGCTGGTTGTCTGACGGAGTCAATGCTCTCTTTGTTCTCCAAACCATTATTTTGTTGCTTCTCCAGGAAAGGTACGCCTTGCACTGCCAGTAAAGCATTGTGTACACATGTCACACCCCCATCCGTCAACGCAGCTAACATCGCTGACTGAACAGCGGTTATCGGTTCAGTGAAAACTTCCCAGGAAGTCTTGATCTCAGATCAGCTGAACCAGAAAAGCACAAACCAAACAAGACAAATGCAATAAAAAAACACTCTGGAAACACCCTTCACCTGTTACGGTGAGGTTCAGTGTTTTGCTTCCGGACTCATGGAGAATAAATGCTATCCCGTCACTGACTTCACAATTTGGCTGTTGCACAGCAACACAACCACAAGGAATGTAGTAGTTTATTACAACTCTGTATTAAGTGACAGGCGACAGTGGGGTTCCCCAACATCACACAGGATATTATGTATGAATATGTGGCCCCACATCCTGCCTTCCGCTCACTGCTTTACCACATCACACTAAAGAAAATGCACACACACTTCAGGTACGCATACATATATTCCAACGCAAACAGCAAGCCGAGGAGTTTCCTGTGGGGTTTCAGTTTTGTTTTCTCTATCACCGTACTCCACTTTCTAGGCTTTTTTTGTTTGTTGTTTGCCTCTTAATATCTTTAACCTCCTTCTGACCTACAAAAAACGTCTCTAATCAGCGTTTAGCTAAAAAGATGACAGATTGTTGACCTACATTGTATGACAAAGAACATTCATTGATCTTTTTCAGAGAAACCGGGAGGAATATAAAAATTGAACTTTAAATCCAACACGAGTCAAGAAAAGGTCAGTTTTGCTGTTTTGCCTGGATCTGACTCAATGCCCACAGTGCAATAATGACAGAAGTAAAGCACACAGCAGTGATCAGTGGGATGAGCGCTCAGACCTTCCACACAACCCTCTTCACTCTAATTGACGAGTGTAATTTGATGGCACTCGTAACAGAGTTAGAAAGCAATTAGCGTCATGGCCCATCGGCACAAACAGTGCAAAGAGCCCACCTGTGGGTCACTTTTTAATTTGGTGGAGTGCTCAGTGCTTAGCGAAGGACTCTGCCTTTGATATACTCTGTAGATAGTAAATCCTGTTAGCGCTAACTCCACAAACTAACCCACCAACCAATATCCATCTAATCCACTGGTTAGGAGCTCACCAAGACACACAACAAATTATTAGGGTGTCATCTGGCCTAGGATTAAAATCCAGACTCCTTCGCATGAAAAAAGGGGAGAAAAAGTAGAGCTGAAAGAGAGGGGAGGGAATGGGAGGGAAGAGGAATGAGGCAATGATGGGGGAGGGTGTTTAATTAAAGCGACTGATCCATGCTGTTTGTTGAGGGACTAATTGTCTTTCCCCCTGAGGAGGCTGTTTCCTCAAGGAGCCTCTCCAAATTACACTCCAGACGGTAAATCCTCGTTGGTGGTGAAGACGACTGCACTAACTGGAAAGAATAATTCAAGAAAATAAGTTTATTTCAAAACAATAGCAACGCACAAGGAGGATTCTCCTGTTTCTTTTGTTCTTGTGTGATACGGCTGGTCCCTGATGTCTGTGTTTGTTCTAATTAGGCCAACACTGTTGATGGTGTCAGACACTGTAATGTGCCCCCTCTTGCCCTGGGGAGTGTGTTTAACATGTAGTCCCCAGGCAGGATACTTGACCCCGGATGACATTTGACCTCTCATTAAACCAGCTTTGCTTTCCTTCACTAGGCTATCACTTCTCTTCTGGCCCAAATCTCAAGACTTTGTTGCCCTTGAGCAAAAGACCACATGCTCCACATGACACACTTTACACAGTACATGTCTATCACTAAGTCCTGTGGGGGTTCAAAACATGGATGATCTAAAGATCACAATGCAAGATATCAACAATGTCCAACATACAGTACAAATACAGAAAGGTAAGTCGGTCAAGGCATATTCTCATATCTGTTTTCAGATTTGTTGAGTCTTGGGTCTTTGTGCAAATACCTGAATGGCTCCAAACTGACACTTCCAGTTCTCAGTTGGAACACCCGGGTCCAATATAGCAATAGTTTCTATTCGAATGGTCTCTACTTGACTCACAATGCAAACCTTTGGTGCTTCTTTAAGAGCCTGATCTGATTCCTCTGCATCAACTCATTGTCTTTGTGGCGTTGTTAGCGTGTGGCTACCAAGTACACACTTTCTGCAAGCTAAAAGATCTCAAGCAGGACGTGGAAGTCCATGGACAGCGGTATGTGTTTCAATCCACTGTCCTAAGATGTATCTTTCATTCATGCGTACATTTGTGTAATCAGACTCCAGATCACTGGGCCTTGGCAGGTAACAAAGAAAAACCTGAAACCTTAGGCATATGTTGTGTGTATTTGATTTGGATGTCTGCTCCAACCTGGTGTAAACAGATGTGGCACAAACCAGAACATGTGAATATGGTAATATTTCTCCAAAAGAACAGCTTAAGTGCTATTTTATGTAAATTTATTGTAATTGAAAGTGAATACGTTTGAGATTCTCAGTGATAGTTAACCAACGGCATTAAATCAGGGGCAACTGGACTTGTTTCTTCTGTCGACTCTCAAAAACGTATCGCCTCTCAGTATTTAGAGCTACTGTATTTAACTCACATTGTAACACAAGTGTTCCCTCACATGTAGATAAGATAAGAGTACTCATATGTACAATAGAGCGATATTTATGTGCAGTACCATAACAGCTGTCATGGTAGTAAAAAGTAGTCCAATGTATCCACAGGGCAATGACGGTGTATGGATGAATAAAATGCAGAATGTCCATAGGTCACTGTGGAGTCACTGTGGCTCTCTAACATTGTCTATAAGGCAGCGAAGAGAAATACTATTTTTGTGTCTGCAACTGTGCCCTTGATTAAGTCTGATTGACACTTAGCCTCAGTCATGGTTAACTGAGCACATCACCCACAGGCTAAATAATTAAGAGGAATTATGGGAAATTGAAGGAACATTGAGAAGGAAAAGATTCCTTGGGCCGTGGAAACTCACGTCCACAGGCGCAAAGAGGGTTTTCCTTGGAGTCTGCCGGGTGGGGCAGACATTCACACAAACAAGTGTACATACAAATGAAGAAGAGTGTGATGAAACAGTGTAACCAATCTCGCACGATGAAATAATCAATATTGCAGTATCACTGAACTTTGGTTCTTTGCTTTATTCACTCATCAGCACGCATGGCTGTGATTGGACTTGTTTTGTTCTTACATGAATAAATTCTTGCTCAACTCGCTGGAATAAAGTTTCAGTAATATTACACTGACGGATGAAGATCAATTTAGTGATCAATCATGTTTTGCAGGTTATCAAGTTAAGACTTCTTAAGGGTTCTGAATATGTCCAACAGGCTCACAAATGTAAATGTAAATGGTCTAGTGTTTTTCTACTTTTGAGGCAGGTCATGCCATGGGACTTCATTTAGGTAGATTTGTTTTGCAGTACAAAGAAGGAAGGCATCCATATTACACACGTGGACATAGATAAGTACACACAAGGAATAAAATAGAATTAAAAAAGAGTCATCCATCCAATAAATAAGATAAGGTAAAAAAAAAAAAGAAGAGCGATCGCAACAGGAACAATGCTGTTTTTATAGCACTTAGTCTTAGAGCTCGGGACTTTAAATCTCAGACCGAAGATGGAAGGTGCTGAAATTCAGTGACAATAGGATGGAACAGAGCTGGTTATCAGCTGGTATACAGCCATTTACCCATTCACACCCATTCACTCACTTTTCTACAGCCCATCTTTTCTATGACACATCTATCGTACCATTCACACGTTCCCAGCACAGTTGTCTGGAGCAACTTTTAACGGTTCAGTGTCTTGCTATACTACACTAACAGTGCTGGGGATCGAACACACCACCATCCGGGTTGGTAGACGACCAGCCCCACTACTGATCCACGACCACCCCCTACGTCATAAGGTCATTTGCATAGTCTAAGCACAGCGTCTGATTGGCGGTTCAGCAAACTGTCACCAGGCAGTTTAAACCACTCCGATTTCACAAAAACTCCACCTACATATAGACAGAGCCAAAACCTCTGGCCCCCGCTTAACCAAACAAAAGAGGAAAGACAGAAATGAGTGGAGAGATTCCACTGAGCCGGACAATGACACAGTGTTGATTGGACATGTGTGAATGTGAGTGCGCTGGAAGCGAGGAAGGAGGGTAACAGAGAGGGGACATGTCTGTCTTAGTTCTCTGTGTTGATGTTACTGCAGTCTAAGTCACGATCGAGTTTTCTGGCCTGAGCTCAAGTACAAAACTCATGTATCTGTACTTAATAAAGACTTTTTTTATTTATATCTCTAGCAACTTTTACTTTTACTCTACAACACTTCCTCTGTCTATCTTTGTTACTCGTTATTATCACATACAATCAGAAGAAGAAGAAGAGTTGGTAATGCTCCGTATTTATATGGCACTTTTCTAATCTTGATGACATACACTACAGTGTTGCCATTCACACGTCTTTCATACGCATTCACACACTGCAACATGGGGTTAAGTGTCCTGCTCAAGGGTACATATAGACTAGCAGGGCCAGGAATTTATCCCACAGCCTTCCAGTTGGCTGACAAGTACATTTTATATCAGAAAATTATTTTTGATACTTGAGTACACTTTAAGACTTAAGTAATATTATAAAAAGAATAATTGTAAACCTGACTTGAAGAAAGAGCTCCTGTTGGCTGTTCTACTGCTAAACAGCTGTATTTACAATATATAATGGTCAATATTACAGCAATGGCAAGAGCTGCCTATTATGCTGCAAAGCAACCAAAAAAAAAGGAAAACACGGAACAGAAAACCTTGATCCCAAAACAAAATTTATTTAACAGTCAACTAAATTTCTCACAATCATGCCTGCCCCACTTTTAATCAATCATGTAGAGATACAGTGGTCTCTAATGGATCCATTTTCCTGTCGTTCTCTAACTCAGGTTTATCTGGTGTCTATATGCGGACGTGAGTGAGTCTACCTGGAATCATTTCAATGTTTCCAGCCTGGACT
The DNA here is from genome assembly GCF_019176455.1 of Solea senegalensis. Classification (NCBI taxonomy): domain Eukaryota; kingdom Metazoa; phylum Chordata; class Actinopteri; order Pleuronectiformes; family Soleidae; genus Solea; species Solea senegalensis. The sequence continues at coordinate 22,585,243 of NC_058027.1, read as the reverse complement.
AATTCCTTTAACAGCCAGCTGCAGCCTGAATGGGGCACAACAGGAAACACATAGCTGTCATCAAAACATACTCTACTGGTCAGGGGTCTCTCAGTGATATATATATAAAAAAAAGAAGTAGTTGTATTTATGCAGGGATTATGTTGTCATGATCCCAAAGAAGGGTGATATTTCAATGTCACAGAACAAGTTTATTTAGAGTTTTCCAGATACATATATATCTTTTTTTTGTGTAAAGTGAAGACAGGTAGAAAACCCAGTGGCAACATGTTCTGAATTGTAAGAAAGTCAAGCAGAGCTGCATCTTTACTTGAGCGAGTGGGAGCAGCCGCAGACACAGATGGTGAACAAATGTTCTTTTGAGGGAGCGTTGCACAAGACTTGGTTCTTGCACGGCCCAGCAGTGAGCTGGCTTTGCTGCAGATGGTTTTGCGAAGCAGCCACCAACATACATGTTGTCTGTGATGCAACTCAACTTAAAGGGTTTGCATTTTTTTAGATATTATTATGATTTGTACTGATCAGAGCAGATTAAACATAGCCCAGTTAATAGACAACGAAAGAGTCTCATCATCCAACTCCTCTGATTGTCATTATCATCATTACATTATACGTATGTTCATTTGAAACAAATATACCCGCTGTAATTTTAGCCGCTTGAAAAAAAAAAAAGAGCCGCTAATGCCACTTCATCTTAACCACATGCACTGTTTTCAGAGGGAGGGTGTGAAAACATTTCAGTCGAGCTACAGCTATTTCAATAACATCTGGGATATTTCATGTTACACTGAATTACAAACCAGATTTTGCTGTGCAGGCCATTAACACATAATTATGTGGTGTGAATAACAGCCGTGTGCATGACATACAAGCATTTGAACACCCGTGATGATTGTTTTTAGCTCTACGTCTTCAAGAAAATTCACAAAATTATGTCTGGGAGTTGCTGGAAAAGCGAGACAGTGTCTAAGCACATATGAATGGCAAACACTTAAGTTACAATGATTTCTGCCTTATCTGTTACCATACAATAATAATAAATACCTTTCACTATCCAAGTGACTTGCGACCCAAATCTGACCTGTTGTCATGGCAATAACATTAATGTGAGAACATGTAATGACTTGAGAATTTTCCTAATGAATGAGTTAAGATTAATACTGGCCAATAGCAGAGGGAGGGAGGGAGGGAGCGGGGACAGAAGAATGAAGTGGGTCCAAAGAGGGTTGCCCTTGTGTGTGAACAGTGATGCCCATTGTGTTTGTAAGTAGGTGTTTTGGTCTGGATTGGTGGGCCCGGTGCTGTAATTGCTGTTTGGAATGTCAGCCTGGTTAGAGGATGTGTTCTGACTACTGGGTGTCATTGTCCATGTGCGCTCCAACACCAGAACTCTGGAGTCACAAACCACAATTTAGATTAGATGAGCTTTTATTAGTCAATTTAAGTGCATTTCAGTGTCTGGTCTGAATGTACAACAGCCATGTGATGTCTATATTGAACATTAGCCCAATTCTTAGAGCACAATGCCTAGTATACTTGTGTCTAAATGTTCACCAGTGTGTGTGTGTGTGTGTGTGTGTGTTGAGAAGTTATATATCTAGCATACTACCAGTGTAGCATTAACTGATAATGGAGCCGTTCTTTATTTTAACTACAACAGAGAGACTGCCTTTAATAAGAAAGAAAAGTATCAAATAATGCTGATATTAGTCTTTTAATCTCCACAGAACATTCATTGGGGGTTGGCTTCAAAACTGTGTTGTTGTGTTTAATGTTTTATGCTCACTGTATATGCAAACCTCTGCTTAGTGTCTTCATGTGCCTGACCCAGCTTGCCATGTTTCCCTGATGTTTCATAACCAATGGTAATGTTATACAGTATGCTTGGGTAGGACGGCCGGCTCAGGTGTTAGTCCTCTTAAATGATACGTGCAAAAAATGTTATACAAGGTTAGAGGTGCATTTCATTTGAAGTTTCATTTGATTTATTTTGCATTTTCTGTGTTTGGAAAGCACGCACATGTTGAGACATTAGATGACTTTAAGTGGAGTGAACACAGCAAAGCATGCTATGTTTAGGAAAGCTCTTGAAGTATACTGCATTACATATGATGCTTTTTAACTTTAGCATTTATTTCATGTATTTATTTTTTTGAAATGTAAAAAATAAGTTTTGCAATTATACTAATAACTAATATAACTAATAATAATAACTAACTATGTGAAAAGTATTAATCCTACATTTAATAAGCCAGATTATACCATCTTGATTTTATCATGTGATGACGTCACTATGTACATACCATAATACAAAGTTTATCAAGATGATCTGACATAATTACCATATTGACCTGTAGCGCTCACCACACATTCCCTTATTATGTTATAATGCAATTCCAGAAATATGAACGTTATCAGGGTAGTTGCAACGATCCGACTCGTTCTCTCTTTCTGGTTGTCTCTCCCCCTCAGTCCCACTCTCCCCAGTCTCCCCTATGTCCCTGTGTCTGTCAGACAAGCCTGGAGACTCATTGTTCTGCAGGAAATGCTCTCAACATACAGACCGCGGGCTTGTATACTCTGGGTTTAACCTTATAATAGCGTCACTAGCATTTAACCAACCAGCTTCCGTTTGCTTCTTTATGTCGAAGCCTCGTTAGAAACACAACACGGACAAACGGAGACCCGCAGAGTGCTCTCTCAGGCAAGTTCAACAGAGGCAGAAAGGAAGGAAGGAGTCAATGAGAACATAAAGTACTCCATCGTTATTTTTGTTTTGACAGTTTACTCTGACCTCCAAAGAAGCTAATAGGTAGATTTGTTCAGCCTCCTCTGCCTTGAGGCCTTTGGGCTTACTGACACTGAAGGGGCCATGAGTAGGTCATATTCTGCCTCCACCACTCGTAGAGAGCGACACATATTTACCTGCATACACGTGTTTCCTGTCAAAGGCGCACACACACAAATATACACTTAGAGAGGAGCAGGCGATTGAGATTCCCTCTAATAGATGGTACAGGTGTGAGGATGTGGGAATTTCCAAAGGCCATGAAATATGCTCCCTACAATGGCAGGGCCATTGTAAACCAAACCCAAACCGAGGCTGGTGTACAAACTGTTTCTTGTTAACATGGAATTGAAAACCAACCGAGTTTTCTTCTGCTGCTATTTAAGTGGATTAACAAAATGTTCGGTTTTTCTGAATCAGTTATCTATAGTGACATGTACAAACCGTGCTTCCACCAAGTGACACGGCTTGGTACGATACATATTTTATGACCGGCCCCAACCATTCCCATTGCCTGACCCAAGGCTTTACCATTCCAAACTCTTCCGTATTGTACCAAAACCGGATTATACCATGATGGAAACAAGCCACAAGTGAAATGCAGTGGCTTGTTGTTGTGCTCATGCTCGCAGAGGCTCGGGACATTGAACATATCTCTTTTCAATATTAATAAAGTCGCTAGAATATAGCAGGTTACTTCCAACTTTTTTTTTTTTCTTAAATCATTAGCGTTGCACTTTGGGAATTCCTATTGTTCATGCACACCAGCAAATGTGTGTAGAGACTCATTGAATAAACCTTTAAAAATAAACTAAAGCCATTGGGGACTCAATAACCTGCACTGCCACTAAGCCGTTTTTTTTGCCATTTTGAGGATAATTTAGCGAGGATGGATTCGTTTGTCCAGCAGCTGCTTCTCTGATCTTTTTATCCATGCTGTAGGCTGAGAATAGACCTGACTATCGGCTTCCGCGCTCAGCCTCATCAGTATCTCCCCCGTCCTCCTCATTTCATTAGGAATCACTCAGCACTTCAGAGAAACATTCAATTACGCTCCAATGGTAATTAAATGTTCCTCAAATGAGTTGGTTTAAATCATCTTCATTTGGGCTTCGGTTGGGTTTTTAATGCCGTGTGCTGAACACAGGGCTCACATAAACATTAAGCACCTCACCCGCTGGGAGTGTTTGAAGGGCCATGCTCACAATCACAGTCAGATGACATTTTAACCAGCTTAGCTGAGAAGATATCATTATTAGAAACAGATCCAGACTGCATGATTCAACACACACACACACAAAGCCCCTTATAATACTGTTACTGCTTTGGATCGCACAGTGAAGCAAGTGATGCAAACTTTTGGGCCAATGACATGATTTGTTAAGGTAATTCAGTCGCCTTGAAATTTAAATGTGGTAATTAGTCTCTTTTTTTCTCCATAAGAGCAAATGTGACATTATACCTGTGAATACTTAGCTCACCGCGTTCAATTATGACATGGATAATGGGAATGATCCGAGAGGGGCCAAAATTCATCCACTCACGTTTCAAGGGTTTTGTCATCGAGCATTAGAGCGTATGACAATAAATGTCAACACAAATCCTACAATTAGAAATGGTTGCAAATCATGACGTGAGTTTTAAAACGGCAGGATATTATGGGAAATTTAAATAAGATTAGTCCAAACCCATGGTTGAAATTTTGAGGTTTCTCATTCAATAACTTTGTTTTTTTTACAACTCAGACTTTGCCGTGCTTCAGGTTTAGTTTAATAAAAAACAAACTTGAATAAAATACAGCCACAGTAAATAAATGAATAACATTTTTGGTCGCCTCCATGGCACATTAAAAGGTCCACCTTCTACTTCAATGGCCCAACACCGTACAGTCCAACATAATAAATGTAATAATTACGTGTTGGTGAAATAACTGTAAATCATTTAATGACCCTACAAGGCGAGAGTTATTTTTAAAAGGGGATTCATCAATATTCTCCAGGGGTACACGAAGAAAGGTCAGAAAATCCCTCATTAGTCTACGAGCATGCGCACGCGTGTCCTTCTGTTTGTGGGAGGGTTTGTGTCATTGTGTCTATTTGTGTGTTTACACTTACTCATTATGTGGGGACGATGACGAGCATCTTGACTGCAGACGTCCATGTTCAGAGGATTATGAGACACCAGAGCAGCTTGGTCGTCCATGCACAAATATCCATTCATCTTCAGTCACTGAGCTGCATCTGTCTGATAAAAAGACATTTTATTAGGTTTTAGTCTAAATCTATGGGGCAGTGGTGGATCAGTGGCACAACAAGGCCTCTTCCAACGAAGGTCAGGGGGTTCACACACCACTGATGTGTCCCTGGGCAAGACACTTCACCCTAAATGTATAAAAACGAATCAAATGCAGATGAGAAAAATCTGCTCTTGTGACCCATATGAGGGCAGCTGAAAGACAAATAGACTTTTCTATATTCTTTCACATAAGTGGAAGGGAACAACACTCATCAAAATGTGGCTTTGGCGTAACAGACAGCCTCTGCTCCTGCGTGTCTTTCCTCACTAAGTCAATAGTCAATATTGGCAGATTTGACAAACACTGTGTCGAACACAATGGGCTGATGTCTCATTACAATCAGTGTAATAACTACGCAACGGCTGATGAGTGCATGAGAAAACGCCATAGAAGTTAAAGAGCAACAAAACAAATCATTAAACGACATGTGATTTGAGGTGTTTATTTACATGGAGATAGAAGCCACGTGGCAACCAGTAATGACGTCACTCGAGACTGGCACCATGTCGAGATTTTGCAACCGGAAATTCAAAGATGCCACGTGCAACTAGGCACCTACTGGACAATATCAGCTGTCAATCACACTGGTGTATACGCTATATATGTGCCGTGTTTTATTATCTACATTATCTACAGAAAGTCACAACGTCTAAAATTGAGAACATGTTTACAGACATTATAAATAAAGAAATAGACTCATATTCCCATAGACTTCCCTTCAAACTAGTCTCTTTTTGAAACCAGAGGAGTCACCCCCTGGTGGCGATTCAGTAAATTTCCTGGTTGACCTCATCCGGCCCACTGGAAAACTTTTTATATAATATGGTCAATGATTCAAGCATGATGTAACAGCTGTGTGCTATATTCCACCACTAATACTATTATTTTCTCAGAAATAGAGGGCTGGAGTGCTATGAGACATCTCAGCACGGAGGCTAATAAGTATGTTTTCGCTTCTCTAATTAGTTTGCAAACTCTGTGATTGTGAAAATTATAACTTTATTGTCAGTGTCAGCTCCGGGCTACAGTAGCTCAAGGGCATACGAGAGGCTGAGGGTGGGGGCTAGAGACATGCCAGAGACTTGAGAAGAAGGTGACAACTCCTGCAGATAGTGCTGTAAGTCATACCAGCTCTGTGTAAATAACTAAAAGGAGGTGGATGCATTGTTATGAATGTATTCACCGTCTATTGCTGGCCAGTATCCTTGCTAAATTTAACGTGGTAAACTTGGTCCCCGGTGTAGAATTAGATATTATCTACTCACTAAAAGTGTCAATGAAATAAGATATGTTTAAAATGTTTCCTATTACAAAACATGGCTCTTTCAGAATTGCCTGCATTCTTTAAATGAAGTATACCTCAGTTTAGTTATGTAGGAAAGGTATCATTGGAGTGGACGTACTGCATTTATCAAGTCACACCATGCACATAAAATTAAAGAGGAATATCTAAGTTGTGTTGAAGCCCAAACCCTGCAAAGCTATCTAACAATTAATACATCAATAAAATGCTATACACATTAACTATGCACGTGACAGTAAACCAATACATTCTGCTCATGTGAATGTAATTATGGCTAATATGCAGGCTGCTCTGCCAACCCCCTTTGCAATATTGACCAGACTTCTTCGATTACTCCGCATGTGGTGAATAGAGTGGCCAACATTCATGGGCCACGCAGTATTAATTAGCGACCACGTTATTTCACTTGACAAATATTCAAGTTGGAAGTGGACGGCGAATGAATGGGAGAGATTCAACCTCAAAACTCTGTGTCACCGTGAGCCCATGTGACTCTGAGAGGGGCTGCTGTTCACAGCACTGCAACACATTCACTGGTTTACTGCTGGTCCCTTGCCATGCGTCAACCCACAGCACTTATAGTGGCTCACGCAGGGTCATGTGCCAGAGTTCTCCCATCACACAAAGCCCACTCGCTGTAGGCTCCCAAATACTTTCCGCCAGTGTCAGAGAGGGCGTCCAGAATCCACCTAAGACTAGAGATCTGCTCTCCTCCTGACCTTGTTTTGTCTGCTCTGTCCTCTATCGCACCCTTCTCAGCCTCACCCTCCTTCTGACTAATGGATTAAGGTAATTATGACATGGCTGTGCCCGCATTCTGCTGGTGGGGTGAAAATTGATATTCCAGCTTTATTGTTCTCACTAAACTGTTGATGAAATTGCACTGCCCTAGAGCAATTCCAGCTAGTAGATGTAAAGCACGGGTAGTTTTGTTGTCTCCTCCGTTTCAGGTTTTTAAAAAGAAAAAGTGTTCAAAGAAAATAAAAAAAGCTTTGTGACTTTTTAGCTGCATGTGTATTTGCAGGCACTATCCGCTTTCAGGTATTCACTAATTCTGACATTCTGACACGGACACAATAACAGGCTCAGGTTAGGGGCGACTTACAAACGTGTTGGAATGCAAAGAGGCCGATTAGATGGCCTTATCAAGCCCTGTCTGGAACTGAGCAACCGCAAACACACACAGTCTAATAGACATAAAAGTGACTCACTGACCTCTGCTCTTTCCACTGAGCCGCCTCCACTGCTCCCCAGAAAGAGTTCAGACAGATATGAATGCTAATACTCTAAAGGAAAATCCATCCCCTGATGACTTGCACATCTTAAAAACTTTAAATAAGTTAAGTGCCACTATAGACAAGACGTCAGTATAACGGATGTTGCATGTGGAGTCTTTGCCATACCATAATGGTATGTGCAGTGGATATTTCCTTCAGCGAAGACGGCAGAGTCCGGGACTTATGGAAACTCTTCATATGTGGTGCAGAAAATCAATCAACACTTTTCTGATTTTCCACATAGCAGCGCAACCCTGAGCTCTCACAGACTTATCACAGAGCGTGCAATGTTTAGGTACCTGATTGCTTTGAAAGGGCCTTGAGTGTATTATGTCAATAAAGAGACAAGAGGCTGCCAAAAAAAAGGGGGGGGGAGTTGAGTCGGGGATCAACATTTTCGCCTGCTCGCACCATTTCAAAACAAAACCAGAAGTCTTCTTATTGTGTCAATGCAGAGTTAAAATTGGCTCAGAATAGGAATCACAGCTTTTCAATTTGCTGCCTTTCAGCTGATGAGAAGACATTTGCTGACACAGACATCACTGATTTTGTGGTACACTGAACAAACACATGAAATATCAATGTTTCGTGTGTAGTATTAAAGGTTATTTCATAAAGGTGTGATCATTCAAACAGACTTTAAACCAGTTAAGCTACATTTTCTAACGATTTCGTCATATAATGAAAGTAAAGCGACCACAACATTGGTATCAGTATTGACCCAGAATTTCACAATTGGTGCATCACGACAAAAGAAATGTACATAATGTGCTCTGTAATCTCCAAGGGGTTAACGGCCTATTTTAGAGAGGTTTAATAACAATAAGAATGTGCATCACAGTGCAAAAAGTTTGCATTAACTGTGCTAAACATCCGTGACAGAAGACACCTGAGCGTTGTCCACCACACACGCTCCTGTTTTAAACTGACCACAATGTCATGAGAAACTGGATCGGTTCACATCATCTGCGTTGCTCCTCGTCACACGGACTCCATCCTTCCTCTTCTGATAGATTCCCCTCATCTCTCTCCACATAGATCCCTCCCCCCCCCACCCACCCCAGCTCTACATCATCAATAACTTCAGTGGAACAAAAGCAGCAAAATTAGGTCCGCCACTTTCTTCTGTCATGACTAATGAGCTCTAGCTTCGTTTGTGTATTAGTCTCGCTCTGCTGTGGCCGTACCCCAGGGAACGGGCCACTGCTGTGCCTTCCAGTGAACAGGTAAGCCCAAACAGATGATACGCCGACAGAATGGAAATAGTAACAATAGGATTTTTATCTGACTTTGTTTCAACCACATGGAAGGTGTTGTGCTATCTTCGCGAGCAAGTGAATCTATTTATGCCGTTAGTACATAAAAAAAAACGCTGCCATGGATAATTATCGTTAACTTCTATTAGTGTTTTTCATGAGCAGAATGCTGGCCCCGATTTGTAAATAAAATACCCAAAAAATTGTTATTACATGCAGTATATGACAATTATTTCACTGCTACTGACATAGTATTAATGACGATGATATTTTTAAGCATATAAGATGGCCGGTATGATTCATACAAGGTTTCATCTCATTGTCATTACATTGTAAAGACATGCTTTAATTGTCTGCCCTGAAGGCAACTCAAAAAACATACTTTCTGTTTATCCTATTCATTTATTCTAAGCCAAATATTCTCCAACGTACTAAAAACAAACTATGCCGTTTTCAGGTTTGAGCAAAACCGTGTGTGAGAATATTCCACCTCGATTTCAAACAGACAAAACTATCAAGGCACAAACTGAGCTACAGCGATATGGACGACCGCAGCGAAGTGTCGAACTCCTAGTGGCTATGAAAACATACGGGCCGACTGTCTGGATCGCTCTCCGTCGCTCCTGGCAGCAGGAACGTGACTTCTTTGGCCTATCGTTAAATAGTGAGCATCCAGGATACACATTATTTGTTACACACACACAGATGAGATCATGCACTTGGAGAGAGGGGGGTGGGTGGAAATTATAGGTTTTTGTCACAGGAAAAATGTGTTATTGGTCAGCAACTTGTCAAAAATCAGCCACAGAAAATCATCACGCGGATCACTCTGACTGGCCAGTGAGTCCCGGCCTTATAGCTTACATCACCTTTTCTCCCCCCGTCTAAATTGTGTTATTATTGAATGAGTAAACTGTCACATGTCATCAGTTGATTACACTCTGCTGCACAGTGAGGGAGTCAAAATTTCAGGGGGTAAAACTCCCAGACTAATGTCATCCTCGTGGAAGAATTCATAATGCATGAAAATAATTTAGCAGGTTTGCTGAAACTCTGCACGACGACGCCGTGATGCCTTTGCAAAGTTGTGGAATAGAATGTGTAAAAAGAACCACAGTGGTCTCTGTCTCTCTGCCCACCAGCTAAATCAAAATATCCCTTTTTTTTTTTTACACAGCGCTGCTTGAACCATTACAACCACTTAACTAGACAGGACACACACAGTGGAGGCAGGAATACCCAGACAATGTTATTATTGTACACAGATCAATTAAAAGTAGCAGACCTCTGAACTGAGATAAAGTGCAAAGTACAAGAGTGCTTTATATGACTCCACTGTGACGGCCTGGGCCACTGCGCAGATAAAGTGATTTTTATGGCTGTACAACATAATATCAGCTTGGATCACTGGGTTCACTGGCATTCACTTCCACTGACACACGGCGAAGTGAAGGTCTGTTTTTCACGAGTGACACGGCGGACAGTCACAGGGAGCGGTCGGTGGCATTCCCTTAACAAAGTAAAAGAAAAAACAGTGATATTGCTTATGTGCAAAGTGAGTGTTTAAAGTGAGGGGAAAAAAAAATCCCTTTAGAAGAAAGTTTCTTTGAAATGTGTGTATATGGCTTATGTTACTGACTCAAAGGGGAATCCCATGCTCTGGCACGACCAAAAGGTGGCAGTGTTGAGTTTTATAATGGTGCCAATGGCATGATGAACCTCCTCTGTCCACCTGTCATGTTTTTGATCTGAGGTCTTTGTAAGTTACCTCTCATCATCATCATCATCATCATCATCCCTAATGTGTAGAATTATAATTTAAAATTATATAATTTTTAACATAATAACAGGTTGGTATCTATGATGCTGGATTACTTCTGGATTCGTTATTGTACCACAAAAGTGTTTAAAGTACTATTTTGTAGTTATTTGTACAGAGGGATATGTCAAGGGATGTCAAGAAGAAAGTACATGTAATAAGATGTAGTCGAAATATTAAAAAAAGACAATAAATATGTAATTAAGGAGCTTACATATGCAAATAGTGTCTGTCTATCTATCTATGTATCTATGTATCTATCTATCTCTCTGTCTGTCTGTCTGTCTGTCTGTCTATCTATCTATCCCTAAATGTGTTGCATTTATAGGACTGCATGCTTCTTCACTCCATTCAAACGTTATAAAAGAGGAATTAAACTCATTATTGCTCGGTATAAAACTTACGAGCCTGTATATTATAACCCACAGTCAGAGAGCTGTTGTGTGCAGCTGACAGTCAGCTGACGGCCTTTGACAGTTGGGGGGAAAAAAAGTTTTGTTTCCGTAGGTTACTAATATGTTAATTAGCTGTGGCGGAGTGCGACCCGATTGGCTCTTCGTCCGAGTCAATTTCCCATTCCAGCCTGACGTCAGTGCACTTAAACTCATCTGCTGTGTGTGATCCCTCTAAAAAATCGGCCCCACCAGTCAGCGGCTGTGCAACGTGTGCGGCTGCATTCACTCCCGTCACTCTCGTGCTCTTCTCCCCGCTCCGCGTGCGCAATGTCTCCATGAAGGACAAAAAAAACCCAAAACAACCCGCAAAGTGTTAAATGTTTGAGAGACAAGAGCGAGTTTCACATGCTGAAAACGGACTCCGCTCCTCGTGCGCGCGGCACTGCTGTGTCTGTGTGTGAAAAACTCCTCCACGCTCGCGCCTGCAAGTGAGCGGCTGCAAAAACCAGGACGCAGAAAAACCCTTCATTTTTCACTCTCGAGACAAACGCTTTTTTTTTTTTTTTAACAAAAATCAAACTGGCTCACGTTTTCCCCAACCAGCCGAGTTTGACAGCTGCTCTTCACCCCATTTGGAGGACTGTCAGCAGCAGCAAGAGGATGGCATCAGAGCTGGCAATGAGCAACTCCGACCTGCCCACCAGTCCCCTGGCCATGGAATATGTTAATGACTTCGATCTGATGAAGTTTGAAGTGAAAAAGGAGCCGGTGGAGCCCGATCGCAACATCAGCCAGTGCAGTCGCCTTATCACCGGGGGATCCTTGTCTTCCACCCCGATGAGCACGCCTTGCAGCTCGGTGCCCCCTTCCCCAAGCTTCTCGGCGCCCAGTCCGGGCTCGGGGAGCGAGCAGAAGACACACATAGAGGATTTCTACTGGATGTCCGGTTATCAACAGCAGCTCAATCCAGAGGCGCTGGGCTTCAGCCCCGAAGACGCAGTCGAGGCGCTGATCAACAGCAGTCACCAGCTCCAGTCCTTCGATGGCTACGCCCGGAGCCAGCAGTTCGCTGGCGCAGCCGGAGCAGGAGGCACCATGGCTGGGGAAGAGATGGGCTCCGCCGCGGCGGTGGTGTCGGCAGTCATCGCTGCGGCAGCGGCTCAGAACGGAGGGCAGCACCACCACCATCACCACCACCACCACAACAACGGCCACCACCAGGCGCCCGGCGTCCAGAGCAACGGCACTTCGGGCACAAGTCACCCACACATGCGCTTAGATGACCGGTTTTCTGACGACCAGCTGGTGTCCATGTCGGTGCGGGAGCTCAACCGGCAGCTACGGGGGGTCAGCAAAGAAGAGGTGATCAGATTGAAACAGAAGAGGAGGACCCTAAAGAACAGAGGCTACGCGCAGTCCTGCCGCTTCAAGCGGGTCCAGCAGCGGCACGTCCTGGAGGGAGAGAAGACGCAACTCCTGCAGCAGGTCGAGCACCTAAAGCAGGAGATCTCCAGGCTGGTCCGGGAGAGGGACGCGTACAAAGAAAAGTATGAGAAGCTCATCAGCAACGGCTTCAGAGAAAATGGATCCAGCAGTGACAACAACCCTTCATCCCCGGAGTTTTTCATGTGAGTTAGAAAAAAAAACAAAAAAACAAATAAAAGAAAGAATATCGGTTGCGTTACTCACTCACCCCCGCTTTAAAAAGTTTTCATTCAAACATGTTTTTATTTGACACAAAGTCCACTAGACCAAGAACTCATTTGTAAACTTCTTTTTTTTTTATTTTATACTTTTTTTTTCTTAAATTTATTTTAAAGATTGCTTAAGTCTGCGACTGTTAAGAATTGGAAACATCTAATATATTTAATTTCGGGGAGGCATATTGAGAAAACTTTTCTTTTTTTTCTATACGCTGCCACACTCACGATATAAGCTCCGCAAAGCCGTGTCTCTGAAGGGTTTGCACCGCTCTCCATTAGATCTGCGGTGTCTGCGTAAAATATGATATTTCTTTTGGAAAGTTGATCCAACTTTTACGCAGCAGTCAGTCAGTCAGTATACGACGTGTGCATGAACGCCAGCACCCAGTATACTCATCCGAACTTCATTTTTATTTTCTCCCCCTCATCATTTTACTTTGAACTCAAATGTACAGATTATTGTCAAACTGCATCATCCACCGACATGTTTTTTTTCGTTTATTTTTTTTTGTTTATTCTTGTGTCTGACAAACTTGGAGGATTGCGAGCCTGCAGCCGTTTTGACTCCACATCATCTCATGCGTTTTTTTTTGCTTGTTTTGTGTTGAGCAACAACAAAAAGACTTGTATCCATTATGAACTGTTGATTGTTGTTTTTATGTTTTTTTTTTGTTTTGTTTTTTTAAAAAAGAGATGTGTTATTGAGACGCCCTGCATGCTGGACATGTATGGTTGTTGTTTTTTTTTCTTCCTTTCTGTGCTTGAAGATGTCCTTTTTGTCGGATGACTCCAGCATGACATTCATATCCTTCATTTATGGCCTCCTCACTTTTTTGGGACAGAAACAAAAAAGTGACAAGACTTTCCTTCCCCTCCTCCTTCACCCTCACCCCCTCCCCGTAAATCTATACAAGTGCATTTCAGCACCACCATAGCCTGTCATCATTATGGGCTGCCGTGAATGCGCAATATCCCCCCCGTTCCAGGTGGAAGTCGATGAGCGGGGATCATGCTGTTAAAGTGTGTGCGTGGGGGGACCAAAAAAAGACTTATGAGGAAAATCACCACCAGTCAATTTCCTGGAAGTTTAGACTGTTGCTTAAAGCTTATATTGTTATTTAAAGATTATTCCATTGTGCATTTGTCAACATTTCTTTTTTAAAAGCGTAATTTAAGTAATTTTTTTTATCATCTGAGTTGCAAAAAGTCACGTGTTACAGGTTTAAGCGAAGGGCAATTTGCTGCACAAATGTCATTTTTTTTATAGATATATTGGCTGTGCGCCAAAGTGAGTGTATAAACAGCGCTTCTCTGCAGCATGTGCTTCAAACACATCTTCCGCCACACACGTTTCCTCGTGTCTCATCGTCAGTCTGTAAAATCAAAGTTAAAGAAAAAAAACTAACAAAAAAAAAACAACTGCCATGTGTTTCCTCATCAAACTGAAAATGATAATAATAATTCCCGAAGAGTTCTATTCATCTGCACACATCTCAGTTTGGAACGTGTTGCGTTTTCATCGTAACGTATTGATACTTTATTATCAATGCGGGGGGAGGCAGACACACACACACACACACACACACACTGTTGTTTTGTCTTGAGCGAGCTCATTATTCTCAAAGCAATAACAATTATTATAATCGATAATGTCTGGACATTGTTAGATCGCCAGGGATTGATACCCTGCATGTATAATAAAAGAAAAAATGAGGGGGCACCATCCGCCCAACAAATCTTGAAAATATGTTAATTCATCTTTCATCTTATATATATATATATATATATATATAGTATATATATATTAAAAATATATATATATATATTTTGCTGTGCAAAATTATTTCACTCACTAACCATATGTGATGTTCATATGTGCTCGTTTTTTTCTTTTCTTTTCCATTTCATACAATTAAATGATATGTAATAAATGTATGTTATCGTCTTCAATAAGTTTCCCACTTTTCTTTTTGACTTTGTCCTGAGATGGTTTTTGAAGTTGAATTAGAAGAGAGTAGAGAGGACTGCAGTGCACACTTAAGGGTTTCTTTGTGCTGCATTTCTTAAAATGTGTACTGTGTGATTTAATAATGGCTGAATCAGAAACATTATTCTCAGGAACAAAAGAAATCCACAAATTTAAGGAGGAAACGGGTCAGAGTCTTCATTTTGGTGCATGATTTCTGCTTGTACTGTAGAAAGGAGTTGTCACAGATAAGTTGATAAAACCACAGAGACTGAGACGTGCACTGGCCCACATATGAAATCTGACATCGTCAGACACAAGTTTCATATGTTTTTCATCAAAAACTCCAAATTGAGTGTGAACGAGCAATATTTTTTGATGGACAGCGATCCCAAAAGGTGTCATTTGAACATAATTTCCACTCAATGAATCGCACACAAAGTATTCGGCACGGTGAATTATGATCTGTGCTTTTCCCATTTCAAAGACTCAGGGGCCATAAATAACGTCTTTGTTTGTGATAACAGAAGCCACACCTGGTTTAATATACAATACTTATGCAGCCTGTTCACATTTTGTAAAATGTGGCCTGTGATTTGTGCACGTGTGTGAGAGTGTGTGTGTGTGTGTGAGTTTTTCCATGAATTACAAAGTGAACGGATGATGTCTCTATGTGATCGTGCATATTTTCACCAATCGTTCACTATTTTGTTTCACCACACTCGTTTCCTCCCTGTGTGTGTGTGTGTGTGTGTGTGTGTGTGTGTGTGTGTGTGTGTGTGTGTGAGTTGCTCTCTCCTCACTGTGTGTGTGTGCGTGCTTATCTTTGTGTGTGTGTGTGTTTTCCATGAATTACAAAATGAAAGAATGATATCTCCACGTGAATGTCTTCTGATGATGCATATTTTCACCAGTCATTCAATGATCCTGATCTGTGTGTGTGTGTGTGTGTGTGTGTGTGTGTGTGTGGTACCTCCCTCATGTCAGCCGCCTGTGTTTTTCACACACTGTCTGTGTCACTGTCATTAGCATGTCATCATTTGGCTTTCCCTGATTTCACCCCCGCTCTATCCTGTTTGTCAGTGGGCCTGGATGTTTGGCCTGGAGTAGGTATGCTCTCGCAGAGAGGCGGCGGTGGGGGTGGGAGGTACAGCAGCGAGGGCAAAGCCATGTCAGGCATGTGAGGGGGCACCAGAGAAGGTGCCAATACAAGTCAGCTGCTGCGGCAAGCGAAAGAGGCCCAGCGCCTCTCTACGCAATCATGCATCTCTGCGAGCGTTCAAACGCCTCATTTTTTGATGTCTTTCAACAGAACTGTGTTTTTTTTTTCACTGCTGCTGCAGCACCAACCGACAAGGCCACGTTTTCCACGAACACAAGCGCAAAAAAGTTCTTTTGCAACCACTGGGACAAGGAATACAGCCTCGAGGGCATCTTGTTTCACTGTTCCAGAACTATTTGTTTGTTGAAATAGGAAGAGCAATGAGCCAAAATACACAATGAAAAAAAGGGAAAGGTTTCTGAGGACACAATCTGTCCAGATTTGTCCGCTTATTGCAAGTTAAGCCGAGTTTATATGTGTAGACACTTTTAATTTAAAAAAAAAAAAAAGAGCACTTTGTTAAAGCGCCCAGTGATCGGCTGTCACTTCTGTCATTATAAATTTCATACGACAAAATGAACGTTAAATGCCAGTGATAATGTGCTGAATAGTCTGTCAAAAAAAACAAAAACAACAAGTTTTAACCCAACACTTGTATCCCACTCTGTGTCATGTGATCTCCTCTGAGGTGCTGCTGTGGTGGATGATTTGCCCAGAGTGAGGGGAGAAACTGAGACAATAGGCGGGCTCGGGCTGAATTAAATGATTTTGCTGATGATTAATAGTGGTGTGGGCCACTGGCTCCTGCGATGTAGAGATGATAAATCGCGAGCGCGGCTCCATGCAGCTGTGCCAGTGTTGGGACTTAGCATGCACACACCACGCAATTTACAGCCAAGCCACTCTCCCTCTTCCTCAATTTATCTAATTACATCTATTTGATCGGAGCAATAGTGCCGCTACGTTTTGATATTTCATATTAACTACAACAATGAATTAAACCGTGGATAACTGTCCCCCCCCCGCCCCCGCCCCCGCCGCCCTCTTTAAATAACACATTTCTGCGCTTGCCATTTCAAAGAGAAAATCATTTCCTCTTGACTCTTGTTCTCTAACAGCGATGCATTTGTATGCTGGCTTTTTTGTTGTTCTTGTTGTGTTTTAAGTGGAATGTTAAATATATAAATGTGGTTGCCTTGTTAGGCTTTTAAGCTTTTTTTTTTTATTGTTGACTGTTTCCTTATTGGGAGACATCAGTTCAACTTCTAATGCCCATGTAGTACAACTGAAAGAACACACTAACCACACACGAGAAATGAGAGCACAGTTACCAGCCTACACACACACACACACACACACACACACACACCAGGACAAATACAAACATACACACATTCATGTTCCTGTGCAGTTCCACTGCAGCCTTTTGTTCCACGCTGCATTTATTCGACTCAAATACTTTTGCTCTTTGAGATAAAAGACATTTGCGTGATCTAATTTGCAAAAAAAAAAGAAGTTTCCCCTTAAATCCACGGCACCAAGCGCACACTGGTTATGTAAGTGATAAATCTATCGATCTTCCAATGATGCACTCACATGGAACGTTAGTGCTATGCGGGCTGACAGCATGATATGCAGCATGACTTGGAATTCCTGCAGGCGTTTTGTTTGCCGGTGCCAGAGGAAGCGCTGGAGAGGATCTGTTGTGTTGCTGTTTGTGCTTCTGTGTTGCTTAACTCACAACAGCTTGTGC
Organism: Solea senegalensis; assembly: GCF_019176455.1. NCBI lineage: Eukaryota > Metazoa > Chordata > Actinopteri > Pleuronectiformes > Soleidae > Solea > Solea senegalensis. The sequence continues at coordinate 22,567,585 of NC_058027.1, read as the reverse complement.
GAGAGGTCGATTAGTGCTATGCAGATAAAAATGTGTGTGTGTGTGTGTGTGTGTGTCTCTCTCTCTCTCTCTTGTCTGTCGTCTTTCGCAGAAGAGGATGAGCAGAGGTCAAAAGTTACAACGCACAAGGCTGCTCTCAAAGTCATTAGACTAATCCCTGCCTTGGGGAGCTCATACTCATTTCCTCTGCCCAGAATCTACTGAATAAGACGTACATGCACATCCGACATGGTACAGAACACAGTAAATTTAAGATGACTCACTGCCAATTTTTTTTTTTTAACCCATTTCCTGTATTTCACCACTGCTTTTGAGTCACGCTCACAGCTTAGATACATAGATTTAGTTACATTCTGGGGGGGGGAAACAAAATATACAAACTGTACAGAGAGCAGTTAAAATAAAGTGTAATATTAGTTACTATATTAACATGACTCATAGCTCCACATATATATAATGCACTACGGTTAGGAGAGGGCAGATGTGGCACTTGTCCGATGCCTGGCAGTTTTATTTTCAAGCGTTTGTCTTCGTTCGCCCCCAAGTCGCTGCAGAGAAGTGGAAAAAAACAGCCACTCAGTCTGAGGGATGATAAAAATAAGACGTTTATAATGGTTCAACAGTTCACAGAAGTGGAATGGAGATCACTCGGTAGTGTTTGGCGATCAGAGAGTGCAGTTACTTTTCTTCTCACGCTCACTTTATGCGTGGAGGATTGCGTTGCGGGCGTCGCAAAGACAATTCGGGCTGGGTGTGGTCCACTGGGTGTCACTTCTGAGTTTACAATGTAGGTCAAATAGCAGGAAAAGAATTGCATTAGTGTTATGGAAGTTTATTTTCAGTTAAGATAAGAAACGACTGCAGTGTTACATTACTTTTCCCCCACATGTGGCTGTACCAAAGAGGTGTGTATTTATGATGATGTTTCCTTATTGTTATATATCATGACATCTCTGTTTTGTTTCTTTGAGTTTTCTTTTGTGACCCGGACACAAGGACATCATTACGACAAAAACGACTTTGAGTCCATCACACGATCTTTCAATCACAATTTAAATGATGTACATTTTCAAAACAACCTTTAATCGCAAACCTCCTTCTTCAACGACTTATTTAATTAAATTTAAACTTTTTTTTTTTTCCAAGTGACAAAACCCAGATAAACATCAAAGACCGTATCAGTTAATCTTATTTTCCTGATGTCACCAAGGTGACTATGTGCTGACGCCGATGTGAGGACAATAAATCCGCGCATCCCCACTCATTTCATCAGAAGCGAGATATTTTGATAAAGGAGCTACTTTCAGCTTCTAACTTTGTCATTCTTCTTCTCACTGACGCGTTACAACCTCCCGCCCGAGACGGAATGCTCAGTCGAGAGAGAGTTAACAGTGAGAATAGTCAGGTGCTTCAGTGCAAACCAGGTGGCAGCCACATCTGCACATGGTCTGTGGAGAATCACAGCAGAGACAGGGTCAAACACACTCCTCTCACTTTACAGTGCGAGGGAGGTAGAGCTCCGAAACAGCCGCTTATTCAGAGTGAGACTGACATCGGGGATCAATTAAGATGCTTATTTTATCACAGTGCGTTTTGCTCTTTCTGTACATTCTTTTCTTTCTTTGTGGCAGAAAGTCACTCGACGCGCTCCAGACAGACATTAAGCGAATACGCACAGTGTCATTAGAGAGTTGTCCTTGAAAGACTGGCTGCAGGTTATGTTGGTAATGAGGTGGTCGGGACTTGTGAGGGGTAATTTTATACGTCTGTAAATGGACCCAAACCGAGAGCCAATGACTTAAATAAATGCAACACCATCTCTCGGCAGTGCCATTGCACACGAGGTGACAGAGTTAAAAAAAAAAAAAGAAAAGTGAGAGGAATTATAGTCTTTAAAAATGGCATACAGTCGTGTTTAAATTTCTTCCAATAATAATAAAAACCACAGTGATTTTTAAAAGAGTGACAACCACTCAAAATGTGAGTGTTTTACCATTCACGGCTTCCACACTTTTTTACGAGGAATAGGAATAAATAATATTCAGGTATTATTTTTCTTTGCTTTGCTCAACTACATAATGAGTATCATGACATATGCAGGTCTGCTCATTCATGTTGGCTTTGTTTTTTTATTTCCTCAGGGGAAATTCCTCCTTCAGCTTCTCTACAGTTAACACTCTCCTTACATTTTCCCATAGGTTATGTCACCCTGATGAAAGCTCATACGTTGTGATGCAGATGCACACCCCCCCCCCTCTGCAGCAGTACTAATATCATCATGCCGCATCGCCACTGTTTTCCTGCAGTTCTATAAACTCCCCGTATCTGAGTTATGTGGCATTTATTTGAAAACGCAGTGATTTAAAGTTTCCTTCTCTGCGGCGTACGGGCGCACGCACAGGTTTGTTTGTTTTTTCGACACTTAGTTTCCAGTGTTTTTTTTTTTTTAAAGGGACCCGAGTCGACGTCGGAGCAGTTGTTGTCGCAATATTTACAGGGAGCGTGAATATCTCTAAATGTTACCCTGGATGTGTCCAGGTGTGCTTATGAAAGGGCTTACTGGTGAAGGCAAACACTGCCGTGATATATTTGACAGCTCAATAAGAACAATTATTAGAATGAATGAAATGAAACAGGGAATAAAAGGCCTTGGGATAAATACTATTTTGCCTGCTCTTTGTAACGACACACTGTGTGCTTAGATATTTTATTTTTGTCTCTTGTGGTTACAGCTTCTTGATGCATGGGTTCTGCCTGTGGAATCTATTTGCATGCAAATTTTTTACATTTCCTTCTGCTTCAAATGCTCACTATGATACATGTACTGTATTTCACCAGACAGACAAGGTGAGGAGCGAGTCTCAGACGAAATGGATCTACTTGTTTCTTTATGATTGTTTGTGTGTGTGTGTGTGTGTGTGTGGCACAGTATAAAGAATGTGAAAAGGAAAGGGGCACAATGGGACACAATGTCTATTTACTCTGGCACTAATTTTTCCAACGTTATGTTTTGTCTGCTGTCATTTGCTCCTTTAGGTCCTCGAGAAAATTCCTCCATCTGTGATTTCCAGCTCCGCCTCTCTGTGCCCTTGGCTTCCTGAGGTAAAACACTCTTGATCTATTTAAGCACGTTAGTTTTTGTTTCCCCCTCTGCAAAGTCAAATTAAAACACAGACGTCGTACATAGTGTATAATATCAAGCATCGTCATAAAGTATTAAAGTCATACACAACAATACAATATTAATTCCCATTAATTATTGAGTGGAGTTCCATATTGTTTACTGTACATCTGTAAGGCCCGTAATGCACTTTAGTGTCAGCTCCTATTCATATGCTGAACAGCATTCTCCTTGTTTATGTTGACAATATCTTGCTCCTTCACTTCTTTCTCGGCCCTCCAATGCCGTAACTTTGCCAAGTACTACATGCACACTCAAGTACCAGATTATAGCCACCCATTCAAATGTAAAACACAAGTTCAGATTGCAGCGAGAGAGAAGTAAGAACCAGCAGGATGTGATGGGTTACATGATGATCTTTTCACCTTGGTGGAGTAGAATAAGTGTGTATGTTTGTGGCTACAGGCATTGGTATCCAGTGTTATTTACTTGATTGTCTCTAAGTGTGTGTGTGGGGGGGTGTGGAATCAGTGGCTGGCCTTTCTCCAGCTCCACTTAACTTCAAGAGGGGGGGAAAAAGGACAAAAGCCATCAGGGAAGACAAGGACAAATCATCTTTAGATGAAGTGTTTTAAGTGCTGTGTGATTCTTCCCCCTCCACGTCATCGCCGTGAATTAGGTGCCCTCTGCTCACTGCTGAGGGCTGTCAAATATAAACAATGCCAGGGGAGCGGATGTTAAGCGAATGAAAGTGGAAAACCATGAGGGTGTCTATCTTAGTCAGCCTCGTAAATCTCAGTTCCCTTTCCACGACGCTTCCATACAGTGACGTCTGACAACCTGCCAGCCGAGCTTGCGCGCGCGGTGTGGTCCGTCGTGTTCTTAGCGGCCTCAGTCATGGCAGAGCTGTGTCTTTGTTTTATGCAAATCCATGCATATGAGGAGGGCGGTGGGGTGTGTGTGTGGTGGGGTGGGTGATGAGCAGTCTGGCCACGTAGCTCCAGGAGGACAGACTGAGTGATGGAGACGGAGAGCCAGTTCTCGGTGTCCTTGCCTGGGGAAAGAGTGTCCTAACTCCGGCCTGGACGTCATGCTTCTGTGCCGATACCCCTTCTTTGCAAAAAAGAAAAAGTGGGGGGATTTTCCTGGCTCATATGCGAAATGTGGAGTTCGGCTGGGCCGCAGAGGGAGGTTCACATTGTACGAGACTTCCGTTGGGTGTTATGATGAAGGCAAACACATCCAAAGGGCTCGCCATGCAAAGAAACACTGGAGTTCAGAGCCCAGTCGGGAGCTGAGGCACCCAGATTATACTGACAAAGATAAAACACCAGGTGTGTTTATGTGCACTGTAAGTGTGTGAAAGAGGCCGTGAGAAAGAGAGGAGAGCGCAGATATGCGTGTTTGTCTTTCGAGTGTGTTTGCACATGTGTGTGATCACATTATAGCATAATGTGGCAGGTACACAAGGCCACTGACCACGTGACGGGGGCACACCAGGGTGGTTTGGCTGAAACAGCGTCTCACACACACACACACACAGCGGTGATAGTCATAACGATCCGACTCCCATTTTCACAAGTGTCCTTTTGAAAGTTGGAAATTGAATGTCTTCAAAGTGGAGCCTCACTTGCCCCCTCCGTCTCCTTTAGAGCTGCGTGCTAACAGTAACTGTTAGTCGGAGGCTCCTCTATCACACAGAGCTCTATTTCTGGGTGCGAGGATGTTGAGTCGTTGAGGGCAGATGAAATCGATCCAGATTGACCTGTCATGTGGAGGAGAAAATGAATGAGATGGGAGGGGGGCACAGAGGCCAGAGAGGAGGGGAGAGAGCGCAATACAGAAGTACAAAAACAACCTCCCGCTCCATATGGGTCAAAAGTCGAGGGATGATTTATTCAAGACTGGGTGTTATCCCTCCTTCCCCCAATCCTCCTCCCTGCTCCACCTGCCTCTAGGAAAGGAGTGAGAAACTGGAGACTGCTCAGGAGGAGCCGGCTATATTTAGCCTCGGTGGCCAAAGACACTGTGGTCTAACTTTAAACTTAAAATTACAGATATCCATGTACAGTGAGATGGGCACGGTTTGCGTCACTACAGGGGAGACAGCAGGATGTTCTCAGTTTGGACTCAGACGGAGGAAAACATCCATTAGCTTTCATACAGAGATTCAGCAGCAGTTCTCTTACGTTCATCCTGTGGTTTTAGAACTACGGATGATTACATTTAAATTTTGGCAGCAGCCATAAACTGACTCGTTTCTTTATTGATCCACTCCTAAATTATTTTGATAATCAATCAATCTTGTGTTGGTAGGTTTTTTTTTTTTGCTTGCTCATTGTGTGAACTGTTATGTTGTGATATGGCAAAGTCTGTTTTGATTTGGACACATTCTGCTTTCTAATATCTTTAGTTTGTGGACAATGCTTTTGGGAAAGAAAGAAAGAAAGAAAGAACGAACGAAAGAAAGAAAGGATTTATGGCTGCATTTATGGCTTTGTATGTGAAGTGGTACTAGATTTAGCTCTGTGTATTTGGGCAGAGCTCCACTTTGCTAATTATTTTCCTGTGGCAGAGTTCTCAGCGTGGCACTCCTCTCGCGCTCTGAGAAGCGAGGCTCAGCAGTAAGTGCTTAGTCAGCCCTGCTCTGGGTGTGAGATACTGTTGGGTCTCTGGTGGACTGTCAGTGAGGTAGAGCAGAACCAAGACCAAGTCATCGGAAGGGCGAGGGCTTGCCAGCGAGGGCAGACCCATCATCACCCATCAAGAGAAAGAAAGGAAAGGAAAAGAAAAAACTAATACTGTTAGTATTTTTTTTTTTTTTACTGTCTGGTCACAGTGAAGAAGAGGTTTGTCTTGAACCAGCCTGTAAGCGCTCGCATCTCGTTGGATGTCAAAACCTGATGACACTTTGAAAGGACTGAGGGACTCAGTGAAATGAAACAGTCCTTTACGTGAAGATTTCCCATCCAAACAGCAGCTTGTCCTGCTCCCCAATGCTGTCACTGGTGACATGTGAAATGTAATAATGACTCTCTTTGTTTTTGAACGCACTAAAAAGTCTGCTTTCTTGACATTTTTCATTGTTGGCCACCATTTAAGGTGCGGTCGCTCTCAGAATTGGACAAAAGCATATTTCAGCTGCATTTGGATAAACCTTGGAAATCAGACAGCCAGGTTGCAGCCCTGTGACACAAGCCTCCTTCAAATGGAGGTGACCAATGAATTAAGACAAAGCAATTCAGAATAAGCAACAACAAACATTCCACCCCAACAATGTATTAAAACATAACGCGTTTCTTCACTGCTTTGTTTTTCATGCCAATCTCTCAGCCAGTCTGGAGTAAACCGTCTGTTCCCCGCGTCCCTCGCTATTAATACTCCAATGTCAAACTTGTCTTTCTTTTCGATCTCTTCCCCTCTTTTCAGAGTGATATATAGCTTCTCCCTCTCTGTCTGCCCCGCTATCCTCAAAATGACTCTCCTCTTCCTCCCCACAAACAAACCAAGCTTCCCTCCCTTCACCTCTGTTCCTAACGTCACTTTCCCTCCCTCCCCACCTCCCTCCACCACACACTGCACCTGCTTCCCTCCCCTCCCGCTCTCTCTCTCTCTCTCTCCGCTCCCTCTCAAACGTCACTTTTCCCCTCCGCACCTCCTCCACTCCTATTCTCCCCCTCGTTAGCTTGATGAATGGCTTCACTGCGGGGAAAGTGCTGATTTTCATCCCTCTGTCTGATTTCTGCTGGCTGTTATTAATTTCAAACACTCAGAGAAAAGCAAGTGAGTCAATAAATAAGGAAATGAACACACTTCATCCTGCCATACAGCAACTCTCACAGTCATTCACCCAGTACAAATGCAGGCCTGGCCCCTCTGTGGAAGCCAGGCCTGCATTTGTACTGATAGAGTTCAGCTCCCCCCCCTTTTTAAATCCTAACATATTCCACTAGTTTATAATGCACAAGTAAATGTCGTCCTGGTACAATGGCATCACGAGATGTTTCTGGACTGTTTTCAGGATCAAACAGGACCTGCAGCGTCTTCTCTCATCCTCCATCTTCCACACTAGCATTTATGAAACGTATACAGCGAGTGACAATGGGACGAGAGACCAGCAGAGATACCGGGTGAAAGAGAGGCAGTGAGAGCAGCAGCAGCCTAACAGAGTTATGGCTGCACGTTAAACGATGCTGTCCATGCGGTGTGGCGGGCAATGTCTAAGTGCACATTACTTACATCCCAGGCTTAATGCATTGCGCTTGCCTGTTAACATCAAACACAAATAGTCTTTGAGACAATACGATTCCGTCAGTGTTTTTGCAATTAGACAAGAATGTATGCGCCGTATGTTGCTATTCTTTATTTTATGTGTTTTAATTAAAATGAGTTAGGATATTTAATCAATCCATGATCGCCATAATGCATGCGCAGACATGGAAATTAAAGCCTGAGGTTTAATCACATTGTTTACAGTGCGTTGGGACAAACAGTCCGATGTGTAATGCATGACTGAGAGGCATGGTATAAAGCGCTGTTTTCTTTGTCTCGTGCGTTTCATTAGGGACGACACTTCCTTCATTTGCTGGCGTATTTCCGACAAATTCAAAAGAATTTGAATGTGTCGTGTTAACATGTTCTGTCCGTGTGCGCACGGGTTTTCTCCAGCTTCCTCCTGCAGTCCAAAGACACGCAGATAGGGTGATGGTGGCTCTCTTTATGTTGCCCCTGAGATAGACGTTGGTCCACCGTGTTCTCTGCCTCGCAAGGTCATTTAAAGCCCAGGACCTTGATGAAAGGCCAATGGCAGAGAACAACGACCAACCGCTGCCTCTGTTGGCACGTGTCGGAACTAGCATTCGCACACACCAGAGATGATGAGCAAGCAGAACATAACATTCTGTGTCTGCAAATACAGACTACCAGCAGGTGCCTGTAGTCCGTATACGTCACTGAGAAAAGGGAGACCTGGAGGACCCAAACGGCGGCAAGAGGGCGCGTGCTCAGCATTTCTTTATCTTATCACTCGGTCATCAAACACACCAGATGTTCCGCGTCGTATGTATTCATGTCTCAAAGTAAACAAGGAAGGTTGATAAATATGAGTATATAAATATAAAAATATTTTTTGCATGTCATTTGCTTGCTTCGTCATTTCTCTGGCTTCGCAGCCAACGGTTGTCCTTTTCCCCTGTTACAGTGTGTCCTGAGCTTTAGATTGGCTAAGCTCTTCCTCCCAATGACCCTCAAAGGATAAATGGTGTAGATAAAGGATGGATGGATGGATGATTTAAAAGTATTCTATCCCTTAGAGTTGGTGTTGTATAAAAGTTTGAGCACCGGCCTTTGACCTTGAGGCTTGAAATGTAATATCTAAAGTATCATACAGTCCAACTGTTGCACTGTAGTTTGACAACTTCCCCAGACGGCCTGTTGAAGCCTCTGTCGTCTAAACTGAAATAATAAACATTGATAAAGTTGTTTTTCTTTTTTTTATTTTGACTTGACACTGTGAAAGACACTGTGTCCAGTTACATGACACATTTAAAATCCACGTTGATTGTTCACTGCTAAAAAAAAAATATCCAACTGAGTTTCTGTGATTCTTCATTTAATCTGAGAGAGTGTTAGGAGAGGAGAGGAGAGGAGAGGAGAGGAGACTGTATTAGTAGTCGCTGCTGGGGTAGTGGAGCCTGTATGTCTGCTTCATGGCTCCGTGAGCGCAGACATAACTATTGTGTTTACAAGGCTGAGTTGGTCTTACTGTTAAATTATTGGGGTGGGGGCGCGTTAAAGGAGGAGGAACAGAGGGAAGGGGTGGGGGGGTGTAAATATTTGTCCCTCTCTCTCATAGTTCTGGTTAACCAGGCTGAAGAATGCTTTTTGCGTTCTATAATTACAGAGTTTGGGTAGTGTCACCCTTGGAGAGCATTTGGCCTCAGAGACCTGACAGAGAAGATCATTCTGTAGAGACTGGGTCTTAAAGTTTAGGGTCCACAAGTCTGAAAACAGCTAGCAAATGTAGCCGATAAATCTCACACCACCTCCCACTGTAAAATCTCGTCACTTGACTCAAACACCTGAGGATGGAGTCTGTAGTGAAGCTGTTGATTTCGGCTGCAAATCGCTCACTAAATTCTGGTTATCGTTTCTCCGGCATACACATTACAGTATGACGACTGCTATTTATTTGATTTTTTTCTTGTCATGGCTACTGGGATGTGGGGGAGGAAACAAATGACAGACCCTATAGCTTTTGTGTGTGGAGCCTTTGGAACGGCACACTTCTGCATGTCACCTCGCTACCAAAGAGGCATGTTTGATTCATGGCCATGTGTCCGGAGGTTAATCTCTGCAGTTTAGCACAAGCACACCAGGCCAGACCAAGCTGTGACCTCCGTTGGTCGACTTTTCCTGGCCCCCAGGAAAGAAAAAATAAAAGTTGTGGCTGAGACAAAAACAGAAGAGAGAGACCAACACATCTGAGTCGGTTAACTCTTTCGCCAAAGTAAGGAAACATTTTTTTCTCCCTCGTTTTCAATTGTGCATCCTCTCTGCTGTGCAATGCTCCAGTTTTCCCTTCTTCTTCTGTTTTCTTCTAAGTGACCTGGCCATTAAAGGAGAGCAATGAGTTCACAGCTGATAGTCTCTGGTTGCGAAGAGTGGAGAGAAGTGTAGGATGACATTATCGGAAGTGGCTGCATATAGACATTTTTAAAAAGCACACAGACACAAACAGAAAGAGAATACTACAGTGCACTTTTTCTCAGTATAAACTTCTGTCTGCTTAGATTACACTAATGACCTCTGACAAACCATAATAAGACACATGCATCTCTATGGATATAAGCCATGACCAAAGGAATGGCCTTTTGACATTCTACTGCACGAGCCTCTTGTTAGCAAAAAACTAAAACATGGGTTGTTTTCTTGTTCTGTCTTTAAACCAATAGGTCATGACTGAAAATAGTAAGATACAGACAAATGCATGCTCAATATACAGTCTGGTAAGCCACAACTGCCATCGGGGAGAGGGACCTGAAAGCAGGGTGATGGAGAGGGACAAAACTTTGTCTCCATCTCTGCTGCTGGAGCAGAATAGTTGTGGTGACGGGTTTTGACAGCTGTGGGAGCGAGGGAGCAGGAGGGGGAGTATCACTCCAAAATCCCCAGGAAACAGAGAGGAGGGAAGAGTCATTTAGGATGAAGTGCCTGCTCTAAACACAATCTGGCTGCTTTTGTTGTCTTTCTCACTTTTGGACATTTATGCACCGGGGGTAGGAATCACAGGGTAACGTGGCCTGAGATAACAATAATATCACTACAAAGCAGTGGAATAGTGACGCTGATGAGTCGAATTTGGGAGGCAATGGACAAAAGTGCCGGATTTTATGCCTCCACACTGGTAACATTTGTAGCTAATAATCAAAATGTGCCAAATTTGGTGCAAACATTGACTCAACTCATTTGATTTTGGTGGCTAAGGGTCAAACTCATGTCCAGGATTCTGCATGCGTACTTCTCGTTAATTTAACTCATAGACCATTTTTGATATCCCCGCGGAACGACCGTCCAATCATAGACGAGATTCACCAGCACGTCACAAGTTTATGACGTCAGCTTCTCCTAAGCATTTGAATAACTGACAGAAATCGAAAGTGAAAGTTATCTTGGGAAAAAGAAGCAGAAGCACTCGTTTTTTTTTGACAATTCTACAGCCATAAAATCAAAATAAATCCAGGCGGCTTGATTGTCATTAATCAGCGATTAAGCCTATCAGCTCCACATGACTCTGTATTATTCAGTCCAATGGTGTTTAGATGTCATGTCACCCAGCAACACCCCCATGCTACATAAAGGCAGTGATGGGCTTCAGAAGACTGGGGGAAACAGCAAAATTGCCCTAGTAAAGCACATCTCTGTGCTGCTGCTGTATACAAACAAACACATCTTCAGTCAGGTCTGATAGTATTGCTTGTCAAAAAATTAAAGTTATGCACTGTGGCTTTGAATTCAAATATACATTTTTGGCATCAGCATATCAATGCATCATATCTCACAAGTCACAAGGATGAAATATTGCCGTATCAATATTTTGTCTCCCCCCCTGCAACGTGCAGAATCTCTACAGCACACGTTTTGGGTATTAGAAATGTATCGTAAGAATTATTTCGCCAACTCTCTAGTCACCGCATTATCATAATGATTCAGCCAATAAGTATTAATACTAACTCCTTGGCTAGATCGCCTGGGTGAGAATGAGACATACGTCAAACACATGTGTCATACCAAAATTAGATGCACGCCGAGCCAGCGCACTGACACTCATTTCCTTCCGCCGTCTCTTGATAGTATCCCTAATAGACCTCTCTCCCACTGGCACAGTGGTGTTGCAACATTCACCTACTATTGCTTTAATGAGATGTCTGTGCCTATGTGTGTGTGTTTCTCAATGAGCGTGTGCGCCTGAGAAAGAAAGATGTTAGCGATCCTTGTGGCCCTGTTTATCTCCACCCTTGTGTTGGAGTAGAGGGAGGTCAGAGGCAGGGCTGCGTGTATCCATCTCCATTCCCACGGCTGTTGTCTCACAGGCACAGTGGTCACAGGAGAATGAAAAGACTATGGATTTTTTTTTTTTCCCCTCCTCCTCCTCCCAACACTCACCAGAGCAGGAAGATTAGACAGAAGATGAGCAAAGCTTGGCCCATTCAAAGCAGCTTTAAGCCCAACACTGGAGGCACCTGACCCAAGCTCTACGGTTCAAGAAGCACTAGTGCACACAAGACGCGTACATACACACACACACACACACACACACACAGCGAATACAACAGGATTCCTTGTCTCACTTTTCTGGTTCAAGGCTTGGTCAGATTGTGCCTGGTGTTAAACACGGGCTCTGTATGTCGACACGCTCCAAACACAGGTGCACACTGACAGAAATCCACACTCACGTTCCCTCCGACTGCCACTCGTTACGCTTGACAGTCGCATGTGTTTCTAAAAAGTATAGACAATGCGGTGACGGATGCCATGAGGAAGGAGGAACACGCGTGTGGTGTGCAGGATAGGTAGAGGCCGATACAGGCAAAACTCTGCTGCTCTCACTGGCAATTAAAATAATTTCAGTATAATTTGAGAAAGGACTGCGCCGCCTTATCTCTTTTGGAGATAAGTTTTCCCCTCCTCCTCCTCCTCCTCCTCCTCCTCCTGCTCGACCAATCTGTCTGAGAGACCCCAACGCCTGAAAACTGATGCAGGCGATCAGATGTACATGTTTGAGAAAGAGACTGGCTGAGCGAATATCCAAGCAGCTCCACAAGACCACAGAAACAATCACATGGGTCTGGATTGTAGGAGAAGACATTTACGGAGTAATTAACAGAGTCTGCTCATCACGCGGAGAAGAGGTTAAGTGTAAGCAGCATCAACCACTGTTTGTGGAACAGATACTTCCCGAAGCTTGTAAAAGTCTATTAGATTTGTAAAGAAAAGAAAAAAACAATAAATTACAATGTTTAAAATGTCATTTTTTTTCCCCATGCCACAGCAGCACATTATAAAGGTTTGATTCAACCGCCATTCAGAAGAAGTCTACAAAAATCAATGCTGTGACAGCTGCACAAAGTGGGACAAGAAATGTATTAAAAAGATGTGGCAAGACATCAAACGCCCCACCTGGGTTACACTTGTAAAAAACAGTGGAGAATAATCACTGCAAAACAGATGTGTGCTCTTAGCGGCAGTTTGCATACTGCATGTGCTATCAGCACACATTACCCCCACATGTAATGATAGCTGCTTTCATGGTCACCTCCTCCTTTCAGCGACACACACATTGCACACATGCACAGTCACTGACTTTTTTTCCCATACTGCAGACGTCCTTTGTGTCTTTTATTTACCTCGCGCCAGAAATACTCAATAAATATTCTGTCAGAAAGTCGTGGAACATGCAAAAAGAAAATGTCTGTCCAGCTTCCTGCTTAAAAGTAATGATGGAAAATTTTGAATTAAAATGCAACTAGAAAAACAAAAGTGAGAAGCACACACTGAAAGCGTGGGCGAATGGCACAGCAACACCAAGCAAGGACCGAAACTTAATGTTATATTATCTCTCTCTGTATAGCGGTTACCTAAAGTTTCAGCATTCGGTTAGTTGGCAGCAGATGATGATAAAACGCCGGTGAGGCTACCTGGAAATATTTCGATAATGACAGACATTGATGGGAGTCGATCGAGTCACGGTCGCTCTGCTTGGGAACAGTGGGGGCGGACAAAGCCACAACCCAATGCTGTCAAACGTGTGACTTGACGTAAGCCTGTGCCAAAGACGCCTTGAGTCACTTTCATTTGTAAATGGTTGAGTCACCGAACAGAGAAGGGCCAGGGTGGTGAGAAGCACCGTCGCTGCACTTGAGAGAGTTCGGTATGTAAGTGTATGTAGTGTAGTGGAACTGTGGTCAAACTGTTGAAACTGCTTTGGGTAAATTATGTGATGTGACAACTAACAGATTTCCTGGAACTTTACATAACATTTTGTGGTAGAATGGTCAGTGGCAACTGTGGGTTAGTGTGCACTGGGTGATGGCGGCTCTGACTGTTGCAGACGACGTGATCTGGAGCTGAGACTTCATCTCAACTTATAGAAACATGAGAGTGCACCAGAGAGTGCATCATGTTGTGGGACTAGACGAAGTGCCGGGAATCACCTGAGTATTTGGTCCCACATTTGGTTACTGTTGATCAGTAAACATCGGCAAAGAAAACAAATGAAGCTACTTCAAACCAGTTTAGGAGAGGGTTATAAAAATAAAAATATAAAAATATTAGCCACCCCCATGAAAACGTCATTGTTTTAAAGGTGTTTCCCAAGTGCTGTTAAACAGAGCAAAGCATTTTTAACACCACTTTTTCAAACCTCCTAGTTTCATTTTGGATACTTGTGTCTGAAGACCCCAGAACAACTGCCAAGACACTTCTACGGTGGCCCTGAAGTTCAAATCACCACCAAATAGGAAAACAACCAAAAACACATCCCCGAAAGCAGAAAACACAACGACATTAACTTTTATCTGTACCTGCGGTCAACAAGGATCGTCGCTGACTGGACGGACACACCGTTCGTCTTTTAACCCAGTGATACGTTGTAACTAGCGCAATGACTAAGACTAAGCCTTGAGTCGTTCCACTCGAGCAACGCAGCTGTATCTAGTTATTTGTGTACATGTTTTGTTATTTGTTGTTGTGCCTAATGATTTGCACTTCAGGGCCCAATCACTTGTTCTTTAATGCAGCACAATGTCCGTTTTGCAAATCTTGGTCCAAATTAAAGTCCAGCACGGTCCGGAGTGTGTCCAGTTTACAGCTTGTAGCGTTCATGAGATACATGACTGCAGTGGACGAGCTGCCAGTCAGGCTCGTCTCCACTCATTCTGGTCCTATAAAAACACAAGATGGTGCTGAGGTGTTAAAATGGGAAACCAGTGGGTGACGCAGTGCGATGAAATCACGATTAAATGATGGAAAAGCACCCACACATTCACGGAACAACCTGCTCTATTATAGATACTGTGTTGAGTCTGTGTTTACTCGTGCTCCTACTGTAATGTGCACAGTCAGGTGACAGCGTGTCTGCATCATTTGTGAGATTTGTCACGTACAAAAAAAAGGGAGCACGGTTTCAGTGAACAGGAGGCGGGTGCAGTGGCATAAGCAGGGCACAGTGACCTTACCATACTATACACTCATAACACCCACATATGGGGAGTTCAAGGGCACGTGCGCACTCACTCACATTTACACACACACACACACACGTAGATGTGATCGTGATACGTCTCCGTGCAACATTTCTTTCTCTTTTCATATTGTATGTTATCTTAAAGTGAGAATATATACAGTATAGATATTTTTTGTATCAGATACTGTACGACACAGAGTGCGTTTGGTTCCATACACTTGGCAGCATCCTGTGCACACACTGTGTGAGTGCTGTAAATAGCCAGAGTGTGTCGTGCATCTCTGCTGTGTTTGGACCTATTTTAGAGCTGACACAGGAAACAGGGCCATTCTGACAGCCACCCTGCCAGCCGGTACTGCACACAGCAGCCCCGGAACCTTCTGTCTCTCTCTCCCTCCCTCACTCTCTCCCTCTCTCTCGCATGCACACACACACACGTTTTTTCCATGTTGACAACCTCCCCGTGCTTCATCCACCTCATAGACTTCCTTGGATCATTTCATGTCCTTTTTAAGTCAACAGCCCTTCTCTCATATCTCCCTCCGTCCTCTTCCAGGTTTTCCACACACACACACGCAGTCTGGAAAGACCTTTAACAAAAGAACCCCGCTGTGACACTTGGCCCCGGCCCGTGTCCTCCACATGTCCCCCATCTTGTCTTTGTGGTGCACATTTCAGCGCTTGCATTTAAAAGGGTGGTTTCTCTTTGGAGGAGCCAAATAAGCAGAGTCTGGCTGCGTTTGCTGTGTTACATATCCCTGCATAATAAGCAAAATGATAACTCTGGCAGCAGAGGGGGAGCTCAATTACCCAAGACACAGGTTTCTGCTTTCAGCTACATAAAACAGCTGGAGTCCTGGTGCAGCGCACAAAGTTAATTTAGAGTTAATTCATGTTGATTTTTTTCTCTCACATCATTTGTCCACCTTGGTCACATCATTTAAATGAGCATCTGTGTAATTTATTTTTTCATTAAACGTTTCAGAGGAAGTCGGAGACACAGAAACCCCGATTCAGAGAGCGAATGCAGCCACGTCTCGGTGATGTGACAGCGCCACCTCGTACACACACACGTAAGCGGCTCTTCAAAGGCTACAGCCGAGACCCGCTCGCAAGAACCTCTCATATTTGGGGGGCGGGAGATAAATTCTGCAGGCTGCCTCTTGCCTTCCTATGTAATTATGTGTAACGTGATGTGCTTTTACAGCCTGCCTAACAGTTGGAAATTATCTCCCGGAAATGAAGTCCAATTAATTGTGGCACTCTGCAAGCGCGTGCACGTGTGTGCAGAAAACACTGTAATGACACTTAACGGGAAATTGGCTCCTGTTGAAATATTTAATACACCGAGTTGCGAGCTGATGCGAGCTTGTGCGATACTGACAAGAGTAGTTGCGCCAGACACAGACATACAATTCCACATCATGCACAACAAAAAAATATATAGAAAATTGCCAGATTATAGTGTTTTTTTTTTTAAAAGTGGTGTGAAAAGAAATAGACAGGAATCGTGGCAGGTGAAAAAATATTTTTTTGAATTAGGTATAGGTGCACACTATTGATCAGCCATAAAATGGGAAAGTCAGTAAAAGGAAACAGCAGTCCTTTAGGGTCAGTGACATACTGTTTCACGCCACAGTAGCTCTCTATTGTAGGACACACTGCGATGAGTCAGCACTTTTTGCAGAATAGCACATTTTGTTTTTGTCCCTGTGAGTGTGGGTGTTTCTGTCCAGACACAGCCTATCCAGGAATCTCTTTTTCTTTCTTTCTTTCTTCTTTTTTTTTCTAAAAATGTTTAGTTTATTACTCAATCTGCAAAGTGTGTACTCATCTTACAGGCGCTGCTGTGCCACCGCTTTCTCTCTATTCTGTGAATCATATAACCACTTGAAAGCGTGTGTTTAATAGCTGTCAGATAAGAACAAAAGCTTAACTTGTAAAAATCATATCTGTGTGACTTTATTTGGTCAAGTTCCCCTCAGAGGCGTTTGTTATGAAACTGATCATTTCGTTTTAAATGAGACGATCACAAGCCTCGGTGTCTGCTGATTACACTGAAGTTTCAATTAACACGAGTTGTCATTCAGTTAAATATGGTGTGTGTGTGTGTGTGTGTGTGTGTATTTACTTTCACCTCCACATGTATATTTATTTCTCCATGTTTACAACACTCACATTCACTTGTTCATTACCTTAGGTCGTTCTGCTCTGCTTGGTTGCACATAACAGCTCAGTGGTCTGATTGTGCGTGTGCGCATGTGTGTGTGTGTATTAGGGCCTCCCAGACCCACTGGGCTCGGCAGCATGGCATGTAAATGGCAGCGGTGCGAGTGTCAGCCGGAACGTGTGCTTGGCAGGCGGCAGCTATGCTATTAGCAAACGCTAACAGTTTTATTATTAGAAAATAAACGGTGCGCTGCAAAACTCGGAATGTTATTAGCCACTCACCATCTGGGTCCGACAGCTGTGTTCAGCCACCAACATGGACAAACTGCTAATGGCTATATCCGAAATGTCCACTCTTTATCCACAACACTTTCACGCTCGTCCTCTGATTGTCCATCAACCCCCCCGGGTTCCTTGTGGACATAGAGGAAAGTAAGAAAACAATGAGGGAACACAAACATATAATTCATAACTCTAAAACAAACAGAAGCTTTGTTTTCTTTTCTTTTTTTTTATGCAGTCCAGCAAAAGGAGGTTATGTTTTCACTTGTGTCCGTCTGTTGGTTTGTTTGTTTGCAGGATTGATGAAAACTACTTGACAGATTTTCACAAAACTTTGCGAAGTGGTGTCGTGTGGACCCAGGAAGATTCCATTAAACGCTAGTGCAGATCAAGATGGGGGGGAGGCAAATCCAGGAGTTGGCTTAGCTACAAGGGCTGATTAAATTTGAGGGGACTATTTTGCATTAGTTGGCGGACTGCCCTTCTAATTTGTTAGTTATTCTGTCTGTGTGTGTTTTTTTTGTAGGATTATGCAGAAACCACTGGACTGAAGAACAAATTCAATTTTGAATTTAACACAGTGAGATATAGGGCATTTTTAGAACTTTTTGTTTGTTGTGTGTGAATTTCTCAATACATACTGCATACCTGCACTAAAATGCCCATTGTATTTCATAATGATTCATTATGAAATACAATGGGCATTTTAGTGCAGGTCTGGGAAAACATCAACATCTCATTTCTAATATGACCAGAAGATGCTGAAAAACAACAATCTTTTTAACAAATTCATTTAAAAACAAGCCGAACCACAAGAAGTAGTAAAGGGTCAGTGTAAAGTAAAAGGAACCTCTTCTTTGTTAACGTCTGAAATGTGCCTTTTATGCACCACGCATAACTGACTGAGAGCATGTGTCTGCATAGAAACTCTCCTAAGATCTGCATATGTATTTTTCCCGTGCGATCACACAGCTTTGCGGGGCTTTATTTAAACAGATAACCTGGTACGAGACACCCCCAGCATCAACCCACCCCCCGAAACATCCCACCTCTTTTTTTCATTCCTCCATGTCTTTCACAATAAACCTCAAAGAAACGAGAGACACCTCCAGTAATTAACGGCGTTATTGCAGAGACTGCAGAAAAAAGCAGACCCTGCAGTGTTAAGCTTTCTCAAACATAAAATACTTTTTTTTTTTTTTTTCTTCCACTAAAACAGGCCAACTCCTTCTAGGGGAGCGTCTCCCATGCTTGACCTAATCTACATGCATACTTACCTTCCTTATATTTAGAGGCAATGGTACCAAGCAGCGTGAAGGACTCTGGATGGCATAGGAATCTATTTCACATACAGATGCACAGGACTAGTGTACAGGAATAGGATATAGAGCAGGGAAATAGTGTGTTTTCAATTTCACTGACCCCCTTATGTATTTTGCCATGGTTATCCACCGTCTGATTCTACTTGTCTGATTGTTTCTTCACTGTCTTGAGACCACTGCTGCCTCCTTTAAAGAAATACAGTTTTCTTTTAACTTTTGATCAGATGACTTAATATTCATCGTCTGCCGCTTCATCCTCCACACGAGGGTCGCGGGGGACGCCAGAGCCGACGACTTTAACAAAGACACAAAAACTCTGCACCTCTTTCCTTCTTTCAAACACACAAGACCACAAAAAGCAGCTACTTTAGGTTGTCCACACAAGGTCACAGTTGGGCGAACCATCTTGGAAATTATGTACGAACACGAGTCAAAATAATGTGAGGATTTCCTGCGCCTCCGCTCTGCCAACATTCCAGCGAAAAAGGGAACATGAAAATGCAAGG